>NW_017307668.1:383283-396713 GCF_000935625.1 Nanorana parkeri | reverse complement strand
TGTGTGTGTGTGTGTGTGTGTGTGTGTGTGTGTGTGTTTGTCCTGGTAATGTCTCAATCAGAATATGCATGGGCAGATCCCATATCACCCTTAGCCATCTGAATGGCAGGACACAAATTTATACAAACTTATAAAAGTTTGACCATGTTAAGAACCTTCCAGTCATATTATCCGCATAAAGACCAACATAAATGCCACCAATTTTTATTAATATAGAGTACTATTAAAATACTAGTTCAATTCTACCTTTAGTACTTCAGATAATATATATAAAAATAAAATTTCTTATTAATGGTTTTCTATTTTTCAGTGAAATAGCTGAGGGGTGTAACCATGCCCAAACTGTAGTGCTAGTAGCTACAAATAACAAACAGTCTTGAGTACAATTTTTCTTTCCTTAAAATACCATCCAGTTGTACCTAATCAATCACCAACATATTCTAAAGCTGGCCATACACCTTACAATTATCTGCAGATTTTCTGTGGTCAGATGGAAAAGGTGCAAAGCTCCATCTACGCTAAACTGTGTGGATGGAGTAATCTCCACCTGGGCCAATCTGTTGCACTTTTTCCATCTGACCACAGAAAATCTGCAGATAATTGTAAGGTGTATGGGCACCTTAACAAAGGAAAACCCTTGATGGCAACACCTAAGTAGATTCCAACCCTCAGCATATTAGAAAATGAGAATACCTGCTTTCAAATGTACCTCTTTTTTATTTTAGGTCTTATATACGAGTATAAAGTCATTAACATTTAAATCTATCGCAGAATCATTTAATCTATTATGAAAAGCAAGAAGACCAAAAAAGAATGTGTGCTTTCAAAAATACTTTAATAAGATCAATGACACTGACCTGGATCCCCTCGAGAGCGGCACTAAATTGTAGAAATAATACACCAATGACAGAATGAGTTCACACACAACATCTGCCTCCTAGAAACCAAAAGATGAGAAACATACTAAGCATCAGTTATGACTATCCAATAGACAAGGTTAAAAGTTTCAGAGACACTGACTCATTGCTGTACCGTGTGTGCCACAGTAAAACCGTTCACGTAGCATATTGTTTATTGTTAAAAAACCCAAACTGTATCAGCAGATTTGCTTTGATTATAGTTATATCTGAACATGCATTAAAAGGCTGCTGCATTTTTTGTGCAATTAGGGAATATAGAAATCTAAGGTTTCATGTCCACGATGCTGAATAGTTCATTCATTTAAATACACACTGAAACCAGATAACTAGGAGGCTGGAGTGAATGGTGTACAACAAATATGACAGTACTTTCCAGTCACCTTGAAAATACAGAGGGCTGTTCAAACGTCTGAAAAGAAAAGTCAGGTGCAGATAGAAAGATATAATCCTATAAGAAGAGAATAACTATTGACAGAATATCTTTCAGGAAGTAATATGGAGAATTTTCCCCCTAAAGAATGGTATACTGTTTAAGATATGTTCTGGATCTCTATATTAATGTGCCATCATTGTAAGCCATAATACTAGATGTACAGGGTGCTAAAAAAAATGGCGGACAGCATGCCAGTGGGTGTGCCTGAAACATTAACAGCTTGCCACAGTATATATACTCTTTCTGGTGCCTTGAATAGCAGTTTGGTCTCAGAAAGTAACTTTTCTGTTTTAAAACACCTTTAAAGAGGACCTCAACTATGAAAGCTGTGCCCAGAAAAGGAAAGCAGTGGCCAAAAGGACTACAATCTGGTATTGTCAGTAGACTTCATGCAGCATATCTTTGACCATTACTGATTTAACATGCCATGCTTCACACTATGTATTTATTTGGTGGTGGCCATCTTGGTAGAGGCAGGACTTGGCTTTCTTATGTCAGACCTGCTTCCTACTGACTGGTGGCCTGATTACTGGTGACAAGGGTAGAAAGCACAGCTCCACAGAATGGATTAGGCAGAAGCAGGGAGATCCCTGCGCTGCAGATTTTTAGTAACAGATTCCTCTCCAGTAAGGAGAGCAGTGAGCAGCATTGTAGGGATATCACCGAATAACATACCAACAATCCTCAGACTAGTAGTCAGAAGTGCTTTAGATGATCTCACACTGCAAATATTTAGCTATAAGGCTTGTGGTATTTGTAAAATATACTTCCTCATATGGAGTTTCTATGTTCCAAACATATTTGTAATGTGTATTGTGCATGAAATTTTAATTTGTGTAAATAAAATGTGTTTTTTTTTTACGGGACGCATGTTTTCATCAACCTATCTGTACCTAAAAAGCCCTTAAAAATCCCTGGTATGGTTCTACGGCTGTCTCTGTTGGAGTGTGGTACTATAGCTGATCACTCTAGTTGATACTTGGATTTGGATAGCTATAAGGCTCATTGAACAGGAGTGCACTGTTATTTCCATGATTTCTCACAGATGAACCCCTATCAACTGCTCACAGAACCCGGAATAAAATAGGTTTCTTGACTGCTCTTATTATTAGCACTGAATTCCAAAATATGCATTAAATAAAAAATGAAAACCACTGATCCATTTAAAACTAGTAGAAAGGGCAGGACAATACATAAAACACAAAAAATAGACTAGCTGGAAAGTGTGCTGGTGAATTTTTGTATTTAAAATATAAAATTAAGATACACAAATGCTAAAACACAGAAGACACATTCTGGTTGCAACAAAAGCCTAGCAATATGCTATCTGGTCAGCCATTAGTGTGGTGTTTTACGTGTTGTTACCAGGTTGGCTTTATATGAAAATGAAAAGAAATGAACAAGCTAAAGCACCAGAACGATCTGTAGCATTCACTAAAGAAAAAAAGTATTGTTTTGAAATTGAAAATCAGGTTATTACTATATAGCTTATAATATATTATCATCTATCCTGGTGGTATCCAATTACATGGTCAATGCGCACAAGAATGGCAAGCTAAGCAGTTGTACCCTTTTGGATCACCCTGGATTCTGATATTGAAAATGTAGCCATTTCGAATCCTGTATGTCTCACTAGTATCTGGCATAGGATTTTTCATATCATCTCAAGCAGGGGCGTAACTAGAAATCACAGTGCCTCATAGCAAACTTTTGTATAGGGCCCCCCAAACTGCCCCTTTCCCCCAAAAACCTACCCCCAAACGACCATCTCCTTCTCTTCAGCTCTGCTCATGATGGTTCTGACATCAGCGCCAAAGAGATCTACTGCAGCTGATGATTTGATGACAACGGGGAGGAATGTGACTTGTTTGATTATAAATACAAGAGTATGTTCTTGGCACTCATTTGAACTGTAGAAACATCTTCAACATTACAGAACAAGTGCAGTTGAATGTGACTAACTACTACTAGCCATACCATGACCTGGATAAATAAGAGCCTTCAGACATCTTTGTTGCTGTGTCCCCACTAGAGAGATTTTAAATCACTTCATGTACCATCAAGAAGCAAGGAGAAATCATGCCAATGGGCCCAAATACTACAATAAAAAAAAACCTTGTAATGGGTCTTTCCCATCCCTAATCAGTCCATTATTAAAACATAATGCCCAGATTAAGGTTTGAAAAGGTGCAATAAGCTCTGTGGAGAGAAGGGTAGTAGATAAAAGGTTAGAATGTGTATTTACATAAAAGAGAACTATAGGGTAAGTGTTTTCCCCACAGTTCTCTTTGAGTCACGGGAGGAGGTTAGTATATGTCCTCCTGTGACCCTAAAGTTCAGTATATAGCAAGCTATTGCCCGCGATATACTGAGAGCACCGCAGCCGGGACCGATCCCAACTAGAGGCAGAGCCAGCTGTACCCGCCCCTCCCCCGTCTGTTCCTCCACTCAGCGCTGGAGGATTGGAGAGGGGAGGGGGGAATCCCTGCCGGTAACGGTGACTGACAGTCAGCCCTCTCTGCAGGGAGATGATTGGAAAGTGAGGGAGCAACGGTATGTGTTCGCTCACTTCCCGAATAGAGTCGACCTGTGACAGCTTCTTTGTCACAGGTCGGCTCTAACTACGAGGATGAGTGGAAATCACTCACCGCATAGTTCTCCTTTAATGAATGTGGACCATCTCCATGCAAATGGAAGGTGCGCTTTCCTGCCTTAAAAATAATTAACTTAAGAAAAAAGCTGCTTCTGGGAGGTGTAGGTGACAGCACTGTGCCTCACTGCTGCTTCCTCGGCACAAAAGGCTGGAGCGGGATTCAAGTGCTCAGCTATCCCAGGTGGTAGCAGTGAAGCACAGTGACGCCACACACACCTCAGAAGCTGGGACTAAGATGGTTTTTAATCTTTTTCAATAACATCATGTTCTTAAAGTGTAAATGAGACATTCACCTGGAAGGAACACACAATTGCCTATTTTTATCAAATCTCCTTAAAATATACTGGGGGGAATTTATCAAAACGGGGACAGATCTGGAACAGTTGCCCATGGCAACCAATCGGCATCTCTCTTCAGTTTGCTCAGGTAAGATTTGAAAATGAGACAAAGAAGCTGATTGGTTGTAGTGCAAATCTGCTACAGAATTTGTCTGCTCCAGTTTTGATAAATTCCCCCCATTGTATGTAAAGCAGTCCATTAAAAAAAATGCTATTAAAGAGTACATTTTTTTTATGACTCTGTAAACATCCTGACTAGTACACTACTGACCAAAGTTTGGGAAATAATCGTTTTGTGTAAACATACAATATGCATGGGGCTAACTAAACATACACATTAATTAAAACTTACTCCCAGCTCTGTGGAAAGTGCCAGAACTTTTCCCTTAGCAGTGAGATCCTTATAAAGAGACTCCATCTCTGCATGGTACAATTGTGTCCTCTCCTCTGTTGTTTGAGTCTCCACTGAGAACAATATGTTACCAATTCTGAAACAGACAGAACACAAAATTGTAAAGGGATATTTGTAGCTTTCCTTTTAAATGCATCAAACCAAAAAGGGCAAAGTAACACTTTAATAATTTATGTTTCCCAAACCAATACAGTGTTGCTAGTAAAAAAAAAAAAGTAAATACTGTATACTTACATGTAAGGCATTCACTCTCTGCTCATAGAACTCCAGCAGTAGTGATATTCTGCAGCTGTCAATCACAGTGCTGCTGTTTGTTCACCACAAGCCACTACTCCAGTCATTCAGTACACTTTTTTTTCCACGTACCAGCAATTGCTGTCTGAGCATGTAGGGCACTAGAGCTATGGACATATGGCTGATACTAAATTGAACTTTTCTTTGCACTGCACTAGAGGACACATGGAACCAACTTTTCTGTGTAATCTACATGTATTTTTTTTTACTGAAAATTTGGGTTCAATAAACAATTGTGCTATTGCACACATTTGTTTTATTCTACAGGGTCTATGCTTACAGGGAATATATAATTCTAGGAGGGTGGTTTATGTAATCTTCAGGCCTAAAATGTGCACTTTAAAATGTTTGCAAAAAACACAAAAATGGCTCTGATAGCGAAGGGGTTAAAAAGAGCCGCTAAAACAGGTAAGCATGTGAAAAAAAGCCTATTTGTATATTTCATCCTGAACATTATAGTACAAAATACATGAAAACACAACACATTCCCTTTAGGAAAGAATTCAAAGATAAGCAAGTAACCTCAGATTATGCCCTCTATACAAACCTGAATAACTATATTTTGGGTGAATGTCTAAAAGTCGAATATATACTTTGGAGACCTCAGTGTCTTGGTGGCCTTTACAAAATTAAACTCTTTTACATGCACACAAGTTTCTGTTCTATTATATGGGAACTTTATATAAGAAAAACTTAAATAAATAATTGAAACTTTCTCCTATGGGCATGTGTAACACGCCTGCAAAAGGCGTAACCGGCATACTGATGGATTCTGGTGGAGGAACAGGGGGTAGAACATGCTGGTAGCTAATATTGAAAGTTTAGCATATGGATTTGAAGTGTAACAGCCTCCAGGACCAATTCTGTACTGGCGTCATCTAATGTGGTTTCCTGGAAATTAGTTCAGGTTAAGGTGGTCATACTCAATATTCTAGAAAAGATTATTTCTATCCTGGCCAATTTTAGGCTGGGACGGGGTGGGGGGGCTTGTCACTGTCTATGGGCATTTTGGGACTAGTGCAGACCATCCAAGCGGACCAGTCCTGGTAGAGGATTCCATCATTGATTTTCCCAACCTTTCACTATTGTTCATGTACATATTCTGCTGATGAAAGGGTGCATATATCAGCCCATACTGTACATATTACAATCTGATCGCACAAGCTCTGTGAAAATGTTATCATATAGGGGCCAACCTAAATAATCCATACAATTTGTATCCACTTAGACAGGTTCCTACACTACATAGTTGTAGGTAGATCTGAAGTAGACTGTAACATGTATGGGCAACGTAAAGAATGGCAGATGATCAGCGAAATGTCTGCATTGTATGGCATGTTACAGCAAGGTAGATCTTATCATGCCCCATTTTTATATCTTTGCTTGAAAGATAATTTAGAAATACATATAGTGAGTAATGGTCTTTTGGAATCTAGCACATTAAAGAGCATTCGATCACTCATTTATGCAATTAGCTGGCCTGATTTACCTATGATGTAAAAAAAAAACTACTAGCAGTAATGATTTTAACATGCTATAAAAGAATGTATTGTGTCCCTTCCCAGTGAAGCAACAACACAGGATAAGAGACCATTAAAAGCATAATCCACCTTTCAGACCATGTTTCATGTTACTATATTTAGTGTAAAATGAAACATGGACACATACCCTAGCTCCCCATCCTCAACTGCCGCCATCTCACCACTTACCAGAATTTCTTCTCCTTGCAGGCCCTAATATCTGTATTTCTTAAAAGGAGCACAAATGTGATGGCGTCACCCCACATGCACATATTCAATTAAGCTGGCCATGCACTATGCAAAATTCACACGGTAGGTGCCGCTGTTAGTACCCTTTCGGCCGGCATCCCTCGATCAGCGGATCAAAGGAGCCGTTTGAAAAAACTTCGAATGAACAGAGTCGGCAGCCAATAAACCTTCAAAATACAACGAAGACAGCGGGAGATTCCTTGATCAATGCTCGCAAGGGTTGATAAAGGAATCTGTTATATCTTCTTCGCTCAGCCTGCAGGTTAAAAGAAAAAATATTACAGTGTATGGTCAGCTTTACTTCATTCAGCACCATAACCATGGTATGGACCTGGGGCTGCAGGAACAGTCTGTAGGACCCTGAGCATTACACCCACAATCCACTCATTACAATTGTTTTCCAGACAATCTACTATAGTAGCAGCTCTAAAAAGTACTTTATAATAATTAAAGTTTATACCATTAGATTTGACAAAAAATATTGTTGCTTAGAACGAGAACTTGCACGCACAGGACAACATTATAAAACTTAACAGTGATGTACATTAGCCCACAGCAACCAATAAGAAGTTAAGCATAGCTTTCAGATCAGTTTCAATGGCTAATTGCACTTTGCCTCTTTGAATGCAGGTCTCTGTTACTTATTCAGTCTCTATCGTGTAAGAAAAGTAAAATACTGAATGGCTTACTGGAAAGAAAAAAATGAATGCCTCTAAGAAGATAATAAAAAGGAGGTTCAGATACAGAAATGTGTTTCTTACTTATCTCCTGTTATAGTTATTGTGAATCCATCATATTCTTTCCCTTGATCTTTGAGGCTGGGAACTTTTGTGTTCACTGTGAACCCATCTCTTGTTTTGCTGTTTAACTGCTTTCAAAAAGTAAGATATAAGTATTATCAATTTATGGGATGAACAGGAAGATTATGTATATGTGTTTAAGAAAATCATTACTGTCTTGTATCTCTTTGTAGGCGGTGCTGGGCAAAGCCCAAATTAGGCAGCTGCACATTTTGCTGTAAGGCAAGCTGCTAAATGGTGTTAGGCCAAAGTATTCAACTCAAAATTAAAACACTAAATAGTCAGAAAAATAAAAATGACAAATTACATATAAAATGGCCTTTAAAATATTTAATTGTATCCCTTGGTACAGCTTAGGTGTTGCCAAATAAAAATTAGGTGGTAACAACATTATTGCAAAATGAATAATGTGCCAAATAGTTAAAAAAAAAACATTTTGACCTATTAACATATCAAACAGAAAAAGATTTGCAAAATAAAGTACTTTGGGGTTTCCTAGGATACTTTGCGAGGACTGTTACAAGGGTAGAAGAAGTGTGCATATGGCAGGTATCTACTATTTTCAACTAAACATTCCTGAAGATAGGCTTCCCTCAATATTGTTGCATTTGTAAACCTATGGTTGGGTTTTTCTAGTTTCACAAGACTAATAACAAATTCGTACATGTGACCTGTATATTCTAAAGGGATCTTACCTTCATGATTGGTAAAAGATCTTCTACCTTTTGAACATTCTCTAATGCCTCTTTGACATCCAATATACCTCTTGGATTGTTGGCACTGTTCAAGAAACACAAGAAACAGATCATTTCCATTATATAAAAAACCCATTTGTTCCTGCGCCGACACTAGAAATGGACTAAATAAGTCAATACTATCTACATGGTTGGTCATACACTGACTGATCTTCCCCTTAGCAGATTTAATGTCAAACGGACAGATGGTGAAAAGAATTAGGACCTGTGTAAAAAGGCGTTTCAACAGAATCAGCTTGACATGAGTCTGAAATGCTTCCAACATCATACTGAATTAATGGACCTGCAGCTGACCTCCTTCTGACCTGCATCAAGCCGATTTTGTAGCTGTGTATAAGGGTGCAAAACCTACTTGATGCGAACAAAACCCATTTGACAAGGATCCTTACTCAACACTAATAAACCTTTTCGCCTTCAGAATTAACCTGATGATGACTTGCTAACTTGGCCCCCTGCTGCTACTAAATTTGTATTCATTTTCGTAGTCATCCAGGTCATGAGTTATCTAGTGGTGGTACAAGAAACAGAGATGGTCTTGCTAATGACTTTTTAAAATGTTTCACCAATCCTCTAAATGAGTTGTCCAGTCCACTGGATGAGTGGTTTACACTTGTACATTTTTGTGCAGTAAAATGAATACATTTTACTGCATACGAATTGTAAATAGAAATCAAATTCATTTTATTTTGGCTAACTTGCATCTATATACTGCAGCTTATTGTGTTTTAACATTAATTACTGGATTTCTTTTTTTGTGCATTACGTAGGGCTAATGGAGTGAATGCTAACACACAAGAATGCATCTATCATGCAGTTTTGTGCATCATGGAAAATCTCTTTTCTGAATATTTACACCTCTGTGCAGCCATACACTAGGAGTTCAGCCTGCGGGGCTCAATGAAAAAAAAAAACCGCTTGATTCCCCCATTCATGCTAAACAATGTGGATAGGGGAATTTCCCTGCCGGGCTTTTGGATTCTGACAGCTGCGGGCGCTGGCTGTCAGAATACAATACTTGAACAGTGAATGCAGCCGATTGCTGCTTCTGAATTCACTGAATTAAGAAGCAGCATTCACTGAATTCCCTGCGGATTCACTGCTTCTGAATTCAGAGCAGCACTGCTATCCTCATGTAGGGTGAGCCTACTTGCACTACCATAGGATGAGAAAATCTTGCAGAGGGCGAGGCATTGCTGATTGACCAGCCTGTAGCATCTGGTCACACTTAGTACTGCCTACTACTGCCTGTGCTACTGAAACCCTCCCACTGCAGTGTCTGTGATGGGGAGCATGTGAGGCACAAATGGAAGGGGGTTTGGGTCAGTTAGGAAAGTTAAAGGAAGTATTGTTTTTTCTTTATAAGGTTTTTTTCGACACAGTAACTGGATTGGGAACTTCAGACTATCATAGCTGAGCCTTTAACTGTGCTTTAATATTAACCGATATTAGGACTGTAGCATGTCACATAAAACTTTAAATATTAAGAGTGTAATAAAATTCTAAAACAGGTCCCACAATAATACAAATTTACCTGTGAAATATAAGGATTCGTTCCTTTATAAAGCTTAAAATTTTCTCAAAATATTCCAAGTATCGCATGTTGATGACCTGACCTCTGCAAAATACATACACAAAAATAGTTAAGACTTCAGTTTACTTAGATAATGGGTACAGGCACAATTATATTAAACCTGATCTTCAGGATATGATCCACAAACCTCTTAATCTTCCCTATTATTTCCTTTACTCAAACTATGATTTTTTTTTTGCATTATATTTCAAATGCAGGAAAAATACTATAGTTACCTGTGATGTGATCACTGCCGATTTTCTTGCTAAGTGTCAAGCCTATGTGGGCAGCAACATTGTGGCGCTGATGTCATTTTCCTCCATCTCTCCACAGCTCACAAGGAACTACACATCCCATCTTGCAATGGGATGTGATTTTCCTGTGTGGGCGTTACTTCGGTGGGTGTGTGAGTGATGTCAGGGGGAGTAATGCCGTCCTCTGTGACTGCCCCAAATATCCTTATACCCATGTCTCTGGCTGCAAACACAACTGCCCACTGTACCTTTACACGCTGATGTGATTATGTCAGCCATATCCTCGAACAAACGGGAGGTGAGGGGACCAGTCCCCTGGACAGGAAATCAATAACATACCTCTGCCAAGCCTCTAAAAGGAAGGGAAGATATTTGGAGAATACTTGAAGGTAACTGGAACAAATATTATTGCTAGTAATATGAGTGTCTCAAGACTGGTGAAAATAGATTTAGCCTGGATTGAAGTTTAGAACATTAAACCTGATGTATGCAAAGACAAATAATGACAGTTTAATACTCTGTCTGCATTGAAATGCCGTCTTTATACATGGCGGATTTCTCGGAAAGCAAAAAAAATCAATTAAAAAACAGAACTAGCTACGTTTAGGCTGGCCATATACTAGTATGGGGGTTGGTGTAATTTAGGCCCCTTTTTAATAGCTGCCCTACTAGAGCTTTTATCCCCAGACTCAGCTAACATTCTAATAAAGCACATGCAACATAGAGGGCCAATTCCCTTTTTACAGAGTATAGTGAATGATTACCATTTTGTTTGCATATTGGAAGATCAATAAGAGCACAGAACAGCAAATCTGAGATTTGCAAGTCCTCTTAAGTGTTTTATTACTTAAACGTTAATTTCTACACACAGTGCTGTTCCAAATCTATCATGTCACTTGCACCTATACAGCTTTTCATACTGGCATTACCAGAGCCATTGCAGTCTGCTAAAATGTATTCCTCCCACCATAGAATTGTCAATATTTTGTAGTTTTACGGCCTTAAATTAAAATGGATTTAGACTTTTTAAATATACAGAAGTGCAGACGCCCTTAATGCAATGTGATGCTCATTTAGCAGGAACAGTAATTTTCCTTGTAGCAGTTACCTGATGAGGTTGATGTGGTTGTTGAAGCCCCTGATGAGACTCTGAGCCGGCATTTCATCTAACCATAGTACAGGCTGATCAGGATCTGCAATCCTATTAAAAAAGCAAAAACACACATTTTGACACCCCTATATAAAATTTATTTTTGAGTAGCAGGTAAAGCTCCCCCACTTGTCTCAGATTTTGATACTTCTACATGTAAAATAAAATCATGGAATCCTCAAACACACTGGCAGAGCACTGAAAGCAGAAAGTATGAAGACTCTGAAGAAAACTCAGATCTACTGGCAGATCTATTATTGCATTAAATCAGTCCTAAAAGTAAACCCGTCACAAACGTGGACAATTCAGATTGATTCTATTACTGAAAAAACATTTTTTTCTATGGTTTGTGATTATCTATGTACACTGGGGAAGACCTTGACATCCTTTTATTTCACTGTTGGCTGAAAACAATAGACGGGCTACAAAAATGACTGGTTGACAGAGACCATTTCATCTAGACTGCCTAGACTAGGAGACTGGGATTAGCAGATTTTACTTCTTGAAAGAAAGTAGTGGTCTTATATTTAAATAAATGTGCTTTTACATTACTGATTCATGTAAATGTTAGTGATAAATCCACTAAGTTTTTCTAGCACTGGCTTATTTCAAAGGAATGAACAAACAGTACTTGACAATATTTTCCAACAGCTTAAAATTACCTTCTCCATTTAACTGCAATGTCAAACATATCTCTCCACTGCATTAGTCTGGTTTTCCCATGAATTCGCACTTTTGAGTTTGTCCACGTCCTCTGCACAGCCTGCATGACTTCCAGAGCAGCCAGACCCATTGCTTAAAGGCAACATAAAAAAGAAGACAAGATAACTCAGGATTTGCCAGTAATGACACATGTAACAGAATTTGCACAGATCACAAACATATGGCTTAAACCTGAAATCCAGGCAGAAATGAGTGATAATGGAATATTGTTATAATTTTAGAGGTTATGAAAAGAGAAGGGACACTCTTACCATGCTGGATACCTCCCGCATCCTCATTCACCAAATTGAAAACAGTCCCTGTCTTTGCATGCATCCTTCAACCACCTTGGCACTGGACTGGATACTTAAAATAATTAAAAAATGCCCCATTAACCAGGCTCCTCCTCCGCTGCTAGTTTCCCAAACCCTGGTACTTGGAATACAAAACAAGGGCAAAATCTAAATGCCCATAGTCAAATAAACAGTAAAGCAGAGAAATAAAAACACCCGAATCAAAAGGAATGCTGGAAATAGAAATAAATCTGTCCACGCACCAGAAGTGACATCATGTGGTGCCAGCCATGTGTTCCAGGCTGTTTGCAGTACAATAAATGCACCAGAAAGACATGTGGAACACCAAAGGTTTACTAGGACATTGACCCGAGCCGGGTAAGAAAGCCCAAACCAACATCATTCACTTAAAGTCAGCCAGCTAAAGGTCTGCCCTTAACAGGACTTACATCTTGGAATCACTTTACCCTTCTAACAGTTTCTTGTTCCCCTCAGTTGAGTGCTCTCTCTGGGGTGTGCTGCCATGAGACATAGTAGGAAAGCCTTATATGCACCAAGAAACAGTAAAGTAATCAAAAACATTCAAGACTCATGTTGGCAGGCGTGTTTTCCTGCATATTACATGTTTATAGGTCATCAAAATCCAATAGGCTTTCACTGGAGAGTACAAATAGCAGGTCAGAGGGTGCGTTTGGCCTATTTTGCACTGTGCTGCTTTTCTTCAGACAGAGGGGGGGGGGGTTATCAAAACTGGAGCAGACAGAATCTGGAGCAGTTGCCCAAGGTAACCAATCAGCATCTCTCATCAGTTTGTTCAGGTAAGATTTGAAAATCTGACAGAGAGGCTGATTAGTCGCCGTGGAAATATGCTCCAGATTTTGTCTGCTCCAGTTTTGATGAATTCCCCCCAATCTGTGGTATTAATTATAATATAATAATGTGTTCAAATGGAAAACGCAGCGTTTGAGTACAATGGCCGCTGACATGAACCAAACAGCAACCAGAAGTTAGTTTTTTATGCTTTAAAAGCCTGGCTCATGTCATGAAACAAAAAAAAAACAAAAAAACAATTTTATATATATATATA
>NW_017307668.1:381900-382703 GCF_000935625.1 Nanorana parkeri | reverse complement strand
TATGAATCTACAGAACATCACAATATTCATGTATGTGGTATATCTCTGATCTGTTTAGGGTTTATTTGTCATCCTACGTTTATTTTTTCTGTCTTTTGATTATCAGGAGGCATTTTTTACTCCCCGGTCTAACATTTATGACACCCCACGAACCCTCCTCACCCCCCTCCTCTAACAGCTTTCTCCTGTCTAAACTGACAAACTGTCATGTTGATCAGTATTGCTTCTGACCTGAAGGAGAGGTTCACTCTCGAAAGCTTGTCTTTTATATATTTTGTTAGTCCAATAAAAAAGGTATCATTGCACACTGCACAATACTGCATTTTTGTCTTTTTTGACATTATATATATATATATATATAATCTATCTATCGATCTATCTGGAGAGAATCCCAGTCTGCTTAATTTACAGACATCACCATAAGTGGAATACAAATACACTTGCCCTAAGGAAAGGGTTTAATCCTTAAAATATTTTAACCCTTTCACAACTTACTAGCAATTTTGTACTGTTGCATACACTTTAAAATCTCAATTTTTAAATAAAATTACTTAAAACCCCCCAAAATATTATATATTTTCCGAAAGCATAGGCCCTGCAGAATACAGAGGGGGTAGTTATATCTTGTTATTTGCCTTCTAAAGAGACCTAGGTAGGTTATTTGCCTGATGACGGCACCTGCTCATACGTGTGATGCCATGTGTATGCCAGTGTCGATCTGCCATCAATAAATGGACGCATTGAGGCGTTGGACCTTGGTGTGCGCTTGACTAGCGTGTGTGTTTTCGCAAAGGGGACTGCTC
>NW_017307668.1:357335-381855 GCF_000935625.1 Nanorana parkeri | reverse complement strand
TTCCTGGTTCTCTTTTGTTAAACTGCCCTCAAACTATGAGTTTGCTTTGACCCTGCCAACCAATGCTAGAATCTATGGCATACACCCTAGGTCAGGGATGGCCAAACTGCGGCCCTCCAGCTGTGGTGGAACTACGAATCCAATGAGGCTTTGCAAGTTTCTCACAGCCACAACTCCCGGAAAGAGATGCTTCATGGGATTTGTAGTTTCCTCACAGCTGGAGGGCCGGAGTTTGGCCATCCCTGCCCTAGGTCTTGAATTAGTTAAGCTACACTTTAGTTATGCAATCAAGGCTTTCTTTCAAAATTATCCAGAGGCTACAATAGTGGATGTCTAAAAGTTGATCTTCCAACTTACTTTTTAAGGGTGATTCTACTTCTAAAAAGTTATTTGCCAACCTTTCCACTCAACTTCCTATCCTTCCTATTACAGAGCTCAGATCATGCGGTGACCTCTTCCAATCTCCATGACCTGCGTCTGCTCTGCTGATGTTTTCTTGGGCCAGCAGGCTGCAGTACGCAGCTTTTCTCCACAGACTCCCACTTCCTTGCTGACTAACTATTCTTAGACTTAGATAGCATGATTTAGGTGTAAAACCACATCTACAATATTAAAATATAGACTTGTCAAAATACAAGGTTTATCATAATACAATTGTGGATACATTTCTTGGTACCCTTTCACAAAAAAAAAAACCTTCACAATTTTCTCGGAAATAACAGAAAAAAGTCATTGACATTCATCATTGTTCATTCTATATTTAATAAAAAGCACACAACAATGTTTTAAGTAATATCACAAATGAAAGTGGAATAGAAAAAAAATGGGCCCCTTGCACAATCTTTCAATCACCACAAACAAGTGATTTCTGTAGCGCTCATGTAGCGCTGCTGTGAGACATCTGTACCTGCCAAGACTCTTGAGCAAACTACTCCCGCCATCTCAGGTTTGAAAGGTGCCTTCTCCAGACTGCATATTTTATCTATTTCCATAGATGTACAATAGAATGCAGATCAGGGCTTATAGAAGGCCACTTCAGAATAGTCCAATGTTTTAGCAATTCTTGGGTGTTGCGTGTTGTTAGAGCTGTGTGTTTTTGGTCAAATATCCTGTTGGGAGACCCACGGACCTGCGACTAAGACAGAGCTTTCCAACATCGGGCAGTACGTTTCACTCCAGTATTTCCTATTGCTCTTGAGAATTTATTGTGCCCTGCACAGATTTAAGTCACCCCGTGCCAGACACAGTAAAACAGGCCCAAATGTTTTACAGTTGAGTTGGTACAGTTGACCTTTCTTTGAAAGCTTCACTTTTTCATCTATGAACATAGAGCTGACGTAATTTTCCACAATTCTCCAGTTTAGTTACATAGTATTTAGTCCGCCTGATGATGGAGTCTCCCACCACCAGGATCTGCCTCTCCTGACCCTCCATCCTGCTCCCATCCTCGCCGGAGCACTCACTCCCCCTCACGTCGAAAATACATGCTCCCAGAAGCATTGTGGCTTCTCAATATGCGTTTTATCAAATTCCATTCTGGCTTTTTTATGTTTTTCATTCAACAGAGAAGCCTTCCTCGGTCTTCTTCCTTTGAGCCCACTGTCTCTCAAAAAAGTGATGGATTGTACGATTAGATACTTGGCACCTTGGAGTGCAGCTTTCTTTGGAAGATTTTCTTGACTGTGTCTACCATTGGAAATATCACTATAATCCAATAATTTATAAACTTTTCTAGGGATACCAACAAATCTGTCCAGGCCATTTTAGGAGGTCTTTGTAGAATAAACAATTTATTATAAGCATTGTTTTAATAAGCTATAAGGGTACCAACATATTTGTCCACATTTGTACATATAACTGCCATCATACTGTACCTCTGTGAATTCTCTTATTTGGAAGAAATCCAGATGTTTCATACTGCATTAAAGCTCCCAAGCGATCTGCTGAACATACAAGTTCCTGTATTTCCGGTTTGTAGCTTTCAAAGTTCTGAGGCAAAACATCCCTAGAGATATATTATAAAAATAAAAAAACATTAAAAGGGAAGGGTACCAAACACGGTTGTCATGATCGAACAACCTAAAAAAACCTGAACTAAATATTTTTACCAATTTAGGACAGAATATTTGCATTTTCAGAAGCACAGGAAATAAATACGGGTGTTCTTGTTATACATTCTTTATAAATCAAATGCGTTTTCAATTAAAGGAGAACTATGGGGTTAAGGCTTTTCCGCTTTTTCACCTTAGGGTAACGGGAGGACACAAACTAGCGTCCTCCCGTCACCCTAGGCTCAGTATACCGCGAGCTGCAGCTCGCGGTATACTGAGACGCCGCAGCTTAAGCGGATCCCGACAATTGTGCCGGGATCCGCCCAGCTGCGTGACTGACAACTGGCTCTGCCTATTTAGAGGCAGAGGCAGCTGTACCCGCCCCCTCCCCCGTCCGTTCCGCCAGTCAGTGCTGGCGGATGGGAGCGGGTAATTCAGCCCCTCCCCTGTCACGGGAGAGAGTCGTGACAGGATCGAGAGGTGAGCGAACGCCGGTATGTGTTCGCTCACCTCCCGATCTACTGAGCCGACCTGTGACAGTCTCATTGTCACAGGTCGGCTAGAACTATGAGGTGAGTGAAAAGCACTCACCAGATAGTTCTCCTTTAAGTATTTATTTCTTGTGCTTTTCAGCTCCATCTAGTTGCCATAAAGTGATATTACAAGATGACATTCGAAAATATAACAAGAAAGTAAATTTTGTGCATCTACTCGCACAGAGCGAACATTCACAAAGATTTGCAGCGCCAATGGTTCGGAGAATATTTTATTAAAAAAAAAACCCCTATGTTTTAATTAAAAAAGAAACAAGGTCTTTCTCTTCATAACAAAGCATTTACTTTATGTGAGGCTGCAGTCCTGGCTGTTCCTCATAATCTTCTATTAAAAAGGGGAGATTTTTTGCCCAGTGATCTTTAAAGTTTCCAGGCAGGTCAGCATCAATATTATATTCAGTGACTGGAGTGTCAAGATGTGAATGCAAATAGCGCGAGTACTCTGCAAAAGAAAGGAAGGCAATGTCAAAACACAGGTAATTCATAGGTGAGGGTTTTCTTTGTTATAGAAAATTGACAAACCCATTCACAACAGATACAATTGAAATCTAATACATATCAACTGTCTAACAATATTGGAATAATTTGTATTGCTGCAGAATTCAGAGTGATGACAAAGTTCAATCCAAAGAAAAACATTATATTAATGAAGAAGACTCTTGGCTCTGCTCTTTCAGACAAATAAATTAAGTTTTTATGTTTATTTTTGACTGTATGGACCCTTTAGGTCCACTAAAGGGTTAGTGCAGCCAAAACTTCAGTTCTGGGTATTTGCCTGCAGGTTGAATCCTGCAAATACTTTTTGTCTCTTTCTGGGACTCCAGCCAATCGATATGATCATTATAAGGTAACATCTTTCTTCCACTGAATTCTCATTTATTTTACATCGTGGGGAACAAAGAATGTTACAGAGGAGTGATGGCAGAAAAAGACCAAGCGGTTCATTGAGTCTGCCCCTTTTTGATTTTTTTTTCCAATCTTTTTATCCAAGTATAGATCAATGTTTGTCCCAAGCATGTTTAAATTAATTTACTGCTAACTGACTCACTTCCTCTGCTGGAAGTCTTTCCAGGGATATGCAAGAAAAGAAAGCATGTGCTGCATAAGCAAAGCACAGTTCTACTTTAAGTTCGACATATTTATGAGTGATTAGGAAATGTTAAGTTTAATGTCTAGTAATAAAGCATGATTCTCAATATAGCACACATTTACCTCTTAAGTACTTCACTTTTAAATACTCCTGGCTTGCCTTCTGACCGGGTAGTGGATCATTTAACATTACTTTGGTCTGAGCTTTAATTCCTTCATAGAAATGCCCCATAGAGACGTGGCTGAGTCCTTTCATGTATTGGCAGACTTCATTATATGGTTCCAGCTGCAGACATCGCTACAGAAACAGACAAGGACTACAGGTGAACAAACTAAGAAACAATAAGCAAAGGAGCAGTACATCCACACAATCCCTGTAAAGCTGGCCATACACCTTACAACCATTGCAAAAAACTTTTGTCTTGCGATGGTTGTAAGGTAATTTAAAAAAACGTACGATCTGCCCATCTTGGACAGGCAGATCGTACTTGCGATCATCGCAAAGCACGCCGCCCTGATGGGCGGGCTTTCGATGACTGCAATGCTGAACGGGCAGTGTGCGCTTGCGCACACCGGCCCGTGCGGCATTTGTCTTACGAGCAGGCCACAAACCCGTTGACAATCGTACGATTCTCGGCGGGTTTTCGAGCCTGCTCGTAAGACAAAAGACGTGCGACCGTACGATAATCGCCAGGTGTATGGGCACCTTATACATATGTACTACCCTTTTACAAGCAGATGTTTTAGGATTATCACTCCAGATAAAAAGCTACGTTACAAATTACAAAATTATGGGGTAACAATTTAAAGTTGATTGGTGGCCCTTGAGTCTGCTGGCCAGCTGTTTTCAGGGCAATCAATCCATCAATCAGGCAGGATAGAAATATTTTTCCATTCTCTATTATTTGCCTTCTTAACTGGTCAGTAACATTTAACTCTACGTCCAGTAATAATCCTGCAAATCGTGCTAGATACTCATCATATCTATAGGAATAAATATACTATATAAATGTCAAAGTTACAATACAGACCTTAAAGTTTGTTAAAGCCTCTTGCAGACTGCCATGATGGTAAAGCATTATTCCTCTTAGCTGAAGTGTCTGCACATGATTCTGATTCAGCATCAAGGCTTTTTGGAAGTTCTCCATGGCTGCTTCAAAATTACCAAGTTCCCTAAAATAATATATAAAGTATTCAGAGGACAACTATACTTCGAAAGCTTTACATTGAAATTAATATACAGAACAATGGAGCAATGGCTCTTCATGAGGAAAAAATAGCTAAAACAATGTAGATTATAAAAAGAAAAGAGAAAACACTGAAGTCCAGTGAGTCCATGAAACCAACAGCCATAAAACCTGCATTTTCAAAACAAAAGATTACTCAATAGCCGCCCCTGCATTTCTCTTATGACAGGTTCTTAAAGCACAGCAGGCACAGACAACACATGAATCTTGGTGCCTGCTATGTTTATTTGCAGGATATTGAAACCAAGAGGGAAAAAAAAAAGTTATATGAAGAGACCTAGAGAGCAGAGTCTACTCTAAAAAACTTTCCTTTTAAAAATTAGTTATTCTTAAGAGTCAAATCATGTGACACAATGTTATGTACACTGACACAAAGAAGGTTTTGTTGAAAGAGACAAATGTACTCCACATGGAACAATCCCCCCATCTAGTGGCATAGGGAGTGACATTCATGAAGACATTCTGGAAGGTAAGGGCCTTGTGCAATATGCCAGCCAGAATGCATTACAAGAGACTCTCCAAATAATTTTAATATAACCAAATGCTCTGACAAATATTTTTCTTTTCTTCTGCTAAAAATACAACCTTCTTCTCCGCAGCTGAAAGTGTCTCTTGCCTCCAAATATAAAAAGGCTTATAGTTGTATCACAAATATTGGAGCAATCTGTAAAAGCATCAGAAGACCCAGGTGCTAGATGCTGGCTCGCAGATCGGTTCTAACCTGCAACCACGCTGGAAACTGCTGATTCCCACCATCATTTTAAAATGGTGCTGGAACAAAAAACAGTTATCCCAGTCGTGCAATGGTTGTAAGATGTGTGGGCAGCCTTACAAATTAAATTAAATCCCTATTGCAGGGAATGCCTGAAATCTGACTTCAACCTTTGTGGAGCCTTATGGAGAAAATAGTCAGCCAATCTTTTAAGCAGGAAATAAGACTTTCTGTACAGCATGGCTTCTGGTTGACTTATTGCAAGAAGTAACCTATTAATTGCTTAGTCAGGTTTGGAAAATTGCAACAGCTTTAGATTTGTAATGGAAAGGTTATTCTTAAAAGAAAAAAAAAAAAAATTACAAAACGGCTTTTTCATAAATTAATTACCTGCTTAAAAGAGAACTATGGCCTAATCTTTTTTGGCCATAGTTCTCTTTAGGGTCAAAGGTGGACATTTACTATGTCTTCCTGTGACCCAAAACTCAACATGGCTATTGCCCACTATATGCGGACAGCACAGAGTCGCACTGCAGCCGAGAAAGATTTCAACAATATTGTCGGGATCCATCCCACTACCTGTCTGACAGCTGGCTGTGCCTCTCTAGTGACTGCCAGTCACTGCTCTTTGCAGAAAGAAGATTGGGAACTAAGCTATCAGCAGTATGTGATCAGTTCTCGATCTATAGACGTGTGACAACGTCAGTGTATTTCACTCTCCCAATATTCTCCTTTTAACAAATATTTTTTAACAAATGTAGGATAATTTTTATTAAAAGGAAAGTTTTCATAAAGAAGGCTAGATATTGCCAAAGTACCTCTCAAAATATGTTTCAGGTAATTTCTTTCAAACTACCTCTGCACCATATTTGCCTGGAGTTACCTACCTATAAGCTTGACCAAGACTTTTATATGCTTCAATAAAGTTTGATTTCTGCTTCAAGGCTTCTTTAAATGACTCAATAGCTTCCTGAAAACAGAATGATTAAAAAGAAAAAAACATGGCTTTAAAAATTTGCACAACATACTAACAAACAAAAAGGACTAACAAATCCTACTTGGTTCTCCCTGTTTATGAGGGGGCTGGCCAATTGTGTATGCCATAATGCGCCCTGTCTGTACTGTGCTGGGTGTTCTCCATTTTGAGTTGGAAATTAGTTGTGCAAAACTGTCCGTCTTAACAAGGGGTTAAAGATCCATAGACCTTGCATGGTAATGTAAGAAATTGGCCCTTGGTCTGTCCCTTTAGCTGCATGCTACCATCTATTCAAGGCAGCAGAAGCCTGCCTATAGTGACCCATGTATAATCCTGCTCTAAACAGCTAAAAAGTTTAGAAATGTATATTTTTAAATTTGATTTTGGCAATTTTTGAACATTTGGAGATGATGGATCTCATATGCTAGACCCTATTGTTTTGATCAAGCCTTTTTGTCCACTTAATTAATATATTCTCCATCTAGAGCGTATCAGCCCTGACCAAATGCTTCTCTCTGGCTTAGCTGCTTATTCTTGTCTTTGCTCCAGTTTCTTTATTTTTACCTCTTTATCTTCTCGTTGGCTCTTGTGCTTACCCTTTTCCTTCTCCCTCTATTTCTGATTACCCTTCCTTCCCCCCTTTTACCCTATCACCCATTATTCTGGGTGACTCTTGACCCGTGTCTCTCCCCACCACCTGAGAATTGGGTCCCTTTTGAAAGTTTTTAGTGGCAGTCACCAAAAAGGAAATGGATAAAACTGGAGAACTCTCCAGCGATCTCACTTTGGAGTCTACTGGGTCTGCAACTAACATTTATTTCCATAATCGATTAGTTGGCCGATAATTTTTTCGAATAATGAGAAAAAAAAAAAAAAACCATCCTTAAATTTAAAATAAATTACAGAAATGCAGTGTTACAAACATACAGTTTACTGCATGCATGCACAGTTTTTTTGCAATCGCACTGCACTGGAAAACTCATTGTATTGTAAGCACATGGCCCTTGAATAGCTTCAACCAGTGAATGACAGCTGCCAGTGGCAAGATTCTGCAGATGGCAGCTGAATGTAAATGCAGTACGTTGAAGGCTGGAGCAATAGCCAGCCTGCTATTGGCCACTGCTTTCTGTGCCCTCCTCCTAGCGTGGAGGAAAGAGCTGGGGGATCCAACCAACTAATCGATAATGAGAATACTTGACAACTATTCTCATCATCGACCGATTAGTTAGTTGCAGCCATAGAGTCTACTATCTCTTTATTTTCCTCCTTGCTTATTTTTTATTACTTTGATACTTGACTCATTACAAAGTCCCATTGTTCATGTGCCTTGCCAAATTATCAGTGAACACTGAAGGTAAAAAAATTTAAGCGAACGTTACGCCTGCGAATTTTCATGAGTGCATCTCTGCAACTGTGCCACATGTATGAACAATAGAACAAGAGTTCCAGGATGATTATTTCTGAGGCAGATGTGAGCATATTGCCCTTATGGAAACTTGCATTCAAGATCTTAAGGAGCAAAATGCAACATTATAGAAAATTGACAAACTGAAAAGGTATACTGTATTACAATCATATTTCTGGTGGTAACAAGCTTATCTATGGACTAAACAAATGTATTGCTTGATTTTATACACTTTTTATGTCAATCAAATATACATTTGTTGTATTGATTAGCTCTTGGTGGACAGCCGATTTATAATTTACCTAAGAATGTTACAATGGTTGTGTTTTACTGCGCCTTATTACAATGCTATTTTATGAGTAGGCAGAGAAAGTAGAACTGTACATAAATTAGGGAATTTAAACAGTGTACTAATCAGGTTTACTTGTAAACAAATGGGAGAGAACAACACAGTAAATGAATATAAAAAGACAGAATAAGTGCAGACCAAGAGACTTGCAGTGCAATTACCTTTAGCAGCCCTCTGTGGAAAAATGTCAAGCCCTTGTATAAAATAGCAATTGGTTGGTTTTGGTTCAGTTCTAGAGAACGCTGAAAATCTTCATGAGCGGCTACGTAATCCTATCACAAAAAAAGCATGTCAGTCAGTTGAGAGACGGCTATACACATCTGATTTGCAGTAGCATGACTGTGGTGTGATCTAATAATACTGGTGATATCACTTTCAGTCTGAAGGCAAGTTTTCACTTAAAAAAAAGTTAGACTTACCGTTCGTTCTGTTTCCAGGAGTCTTTCCAGGACAGCACATGAGAGAAGCACCTCCTCCCACAAGAACAGGCAACACTTCACCAAATCTTAAAAGGTAGTCCTTCTGCTGAACTGGTCAGTATTGGACGAGAACCAAAGGACCAAATCGGAAGTAAAACAAATACAACAGAAAACAAAAGTACACAATTCAAAAGGTGGGAATCTTGCTGTCCTGGAAAGACTCCTGGTAATAGAGTTACCGGTAAGTCTAACTCTGAGTTTCTCAAATCGTCTTTCCAGGACAGCACATATGAGGATTACGGAGAACTAGCTAGACTGTGGGAAGAACAAAAAGCCCAGATAATTCTTCTTCCACCAGGTTGACCCCACAAATTACAGACATGGTGGACTAGGCATATGAACCTCTCAGAGAAATATGAAAATAAAAGCATGAGACTAACTACAGGGAAAGTCAGTGCAAAATAAGAAAACCAAATGGTCTCTGAAAAACTTTGTATGAAGTTATATAGTACCGACTAAACAGAGAAAAAAAAATAAAACAAAAATGTACGGCCCAAGCCTAGTGAGGTTCTGGACAACCATGGACATACACAAGCATCAATAGCCTGTGTGGCCCAATGTAAAGGGCAATGAGGGAATTTATTGAGACATCAGACTGCAAAGAGCAAATTCTGCATATGGGTATTCTCGCACCGTAATGACGTTCTTACACCGTAATTAAGTTTTGATTAGCAGCTGACAATGTATAGTCTCACCAGAGTCTGAAAATAGTGACAAAGGTTGTAGCTACAGTGGAGATATTGAGGACTATTGGGGAGTATTATATAGTTGAGGACCTTAGCTCCACTCTTGCGTAGTAACAGTCTCCCTGCTACAACAACCTAGTGTCATGATGGTGAAGCTATTAACTCAAGTCACTGTACACCCGCGGCAGCTAAAAGGCCTAAGAGGTCGTGCGCTGGCCTAAAAGGCCTAAGAGGTAGGGTACTGGGACTTCTGGGAACATAACTACTGTACTCCGGGAAAAGCTAGGAGATACTAAAATACTTTAGGAATTGGACTCAAACTATCACGTGTAGCTAAAGAGCACTATAGTGGTACTGATGAGCATTAGGTCTACAATGACATGCTAGTAGCAATCATTAGTGGTATGAACCTGCGAATATATTAAAATACAAATCCTCCCAACTTAAAGAAAGGACATGTACAGAGATTACAGCGTAAGTAAGCAACCTGAGACATGTTTATCAACTTTATCAACTAAAGAGGTTGTAGCTGGTTAGGGGTGTGCAGTGCTGGCATTTGTAGCTTTATACACTTTTTCACTGATATACTGGATTTGCTGTGAATTTTAATAAAGTCTGCAGTATTGGAATTCTCTGGATAGTGCGGTCTGTTTGTATACTGATGTTTTTCAACTAGTTATACTACTGTTCCAAAATATGTACTGTAGTGTAAACTATTGTAAAACACTACATAAAAGCTCTAAATTCTGCAACAATATAGACTTTACATGGAAGTCAACAGACTTACACCATTCTATTAAGAAGTCAAGAAAGAGGTTAATTAATGTTGTCTAAAATAGATACCACCAAGATTATATTAAAACATCACATGATATGCAAAGGGCCTAGTGCAGCAAAATTAACTAGCTGCCATAAATTATGTACTGTACGCCCATAATACAAAGGTCTTAGCTCACTGTTGTACCATGAACTGCCAGATCGATAATGCGGGAAGTCATGCAAGATTAAACCTGTGGTACCCGATGAACACCAAAAGAGTGCATGAGTCCAACACTAGACATGTAAAGGGTTGTTTTGTTGTCATCAAAATAGTCTGTGAAAAGTGATGCATTGCAAGCACAAAAAATAACTAAATGTCCTAGCACGCTGTTACAATGTAGACTGCCACATCAATAACACAGGAAGTCATGTAAGAGACGAAATCTTGTGGTACAAAATTAACACCTTAAGGCTGGGTTCACACCTGGGCGTATTTTTTCTGCTAATTTTTCTCGCGTTTTTTAGCACGTTTTTCAGTTCAATGAAACGCGTGTTTCACTGGCGGTATGATTTTTTATTTTTTTTTCCTTATTTTCTCCATTTTAATTTTTTTCACTTTCAAACCTCCCGCCGGCAAACCCCCTCCCCCCCGTGACGCGGCCGCTTGAAAAGGGATGGAACCCGGAAGTCGGCAGCCGCCGCAGGACACAGCGGGGATCGCGGACAAGGTAAGACCTGTAACGCTGTAACCCCGAGTGTGGCTCGGGGTTACCGCTTTGTTAACCCCGATCCACACTCGGGAATACCAATGGAAACGTGCTGAAATACGCCCCAAAGAAGCTCCTGTACTTTTTTGGGCGTAGGGTGTTTTTCAGCGCGTTCATGCCTATATGAAAGTATGGGATTTCACTTGCTGGGCGTTTTAGAGCGCGTCGATCAGCGCTGTAAAACGCTCAGGTGTGAACCAGGCCTAAAAGTGCATGAGCCCAACACTATGTAAAACGGTCAAGTGCTGAAATATAAATAGGCTGCGGAGAATAATGAATAGAATGCACAATATATACATAATTCTAAACCTCTATAGCAAGGGTCTCAAAGTACTGGCCCGCAGGCAGGGCCTGCTGATCACAGCAGTCTTTACCTCAGGGCAAAAGGGGCAAATACCCTGGGTCCCACCATTTACGGGGGCCCAGAGTAGCTGTCCCTTAAGCCTAGAGAGACAGGCAGAAGACAATCGGCATGGCTAGTTTGTCTTCCGCCTGCCTGAGAGATCATCTCTAGGGGCGGACTGACCGTTCGGGCACTCAGGCACTGCCTGACGGCCCGCGACTAGGTAAGAGGGCTGGCGGCCTCCCCCCAGGATTGCCACCTGTCTGGAATTCACCTGTACAGTCCAGGTTTTGTACATGCTGTTCTGTACGTGCTGTGTCCAGCTTTCAGACCAGATGCACATCTCCAGGCTGTTGTTAGTTTCTCAACTGTTAACGTACTTAGGGCCGGTTCACACCGCAAACAGTGCGTTTCAGTGCGTCCGCGCGCACCCAAACACGTGGCACATCAGTGCCTGCGTTCCAGTCCAGTGGGATCTGCAAAAATAGTGTGTGCAACGCGTTCGGGTGTGGGCAATTGCACTGCGGCCAAGGTGCGTGACTGCGGTGCCACTGACTTCAATGCACCGCCATGCCCCCTCCCGACCCTGAACGCAGGGAGTGGGCCGGGTTGTGATGCAGTGCATTCCAGAGGCTGACCGCTCTGGAACGCACTGTTTGTGGTGTGAACCAGCCCTTAAGGTAGACTTGGCTTATCTAACTCAGAGCAAACAACTGCCAAGCATCTGGCAAGAAGTGACTGGCAGCAAGCACTAACTAGTACTGTACATAGTTTGATTTTGCAAGCAGCCCCCCATGGAAACACAATACCAAATCTTAAATGGAAGCCCTTCTGCTGATCTGGTCAGTATTTGTGTTTCCTCCTTCAGATGGAAAGGTTCCACTGGAACCTGGGTGTGTTCCTGTGGGAGGTGCTCTCATGTGCTTTTCTCATCTGCTGTCCTGGAAAGATGATTTGGCAAATACACAATATGACCAGGCAATATATTACTAAATAGGCAGCATGTGTGCACATACAGATCTAGCAGAGGCAATTTAACACAAGGAGTGAGACCACCAACAAAGGTAGTACAATACACACATTGGATGTTTACACTTCAGGGTTACAAAGAGGTTAGAAACACCTTTTCAGCCAATAGTTCATAGGAAAGAAAACGTCCTTTTGGGAAGCATTCCTGGCGGTATCATCTTTGGTCTAGTGGCTTTGCAAACCCAACTTCTTGTAGCATGTGAATCTTAAATGAAAATGGTGTAATGTAATATGTAAAATCTGACAACAGCAAAGAGTTAATTGGGTGTTTAATACTTCATTCATGTCACTGCATTGCTCCTCTAACAGCTGGCGAGTGCACAACAAATCTCTGCTGGATTCTCCATAGTTTAAAGTAGCGATACCTCTGTGAATGTGTAACACCACTGTAATGAAGGCGAGTAGAGGAAAAAGACATCTCATCTGTGAGATTGCCGACAGATACCAAAACACTGCAAAGCAATTCATCTTAATGGAGTGGTCTTCAGATATATACAGCATCACCTACATTTTTCCAGCTCACCTCAGATATAAAATACAGTGTTCCTCTATGCCTATATAACCGCGCTGATGGCTGTAGATGAATAGCTCTCGTGAGGTCACTCAGAGCCTCACTAACCCGGCCCAGTGGAGACAATATCTAAAAGGGGGAAAGAAAAAAAGCTAAAGTTTCAGGCTGCATCAGCAGTTAAAATTAGAAAACTTTGTTACAACATGTCAAATTCTTTTATATCTCCATTTTCACATCATCTTCTATCCTCAGATTAAAAAATTCTGGTGGTTACCAATAGTAGGACTATTCAAGTGCACAAAACAAAGATTACAGCAGATCTTGTGAAAACAAATTTAAGTAGAAAGGGTAAAAATGCTACCTGTGCTTTGTGAAGTGCTAAGCCTTCCCACTTCAGCTTAGTAAATCTTTATTCTGATATTTTCAAGGAAACCTGTCATGAGATAAATAAGAAGACTGTTGCTGCTGACCTCGGTTTGAGGTCACATAACCTTCAATGACATGACCAGTTTCCTTTGTGGTAGTGCAAAGTTTCTTCACTGCTAATTACATAATGTCTCATGAGACTTCAACTACACAAAGCTCTGTTCAAATGCTTAGGAAAATGGAATCAGGAAAGCAAAAGCAGCTCCAAAATACAGTACACATGGTCCATAAGGCATGGACCATGTGGCCCTGAAAGCGGCACTAATAGGTCCTGCATGTAATTAAAGATGACATGTGATTATTTCTATAATGGTCATAAAATGTGCCGCAATATTTAGATACATGTGCATCAACAGTTCAGTTCCATAAATTGTTGATTTGTTCCTGCTGTTGGACTTTGTAGGACCATTACTATGGCCTTTCAAATGATGTGCATAGTCCAAAAAGTAAGGAAAAAGGCAAGTAAAAATGATATCATCCTAATAGAAGGTAATGATTTGAAATGTGCTATTATATTGATATTAAAAACAAAGCTTTCAGCAGTACTCACTTCTGCTCTCTGCTCAAATACTTCTGGATGATCAGGTTCCAAGCTGATAACCCGATTGAGTTCAAATAATGCCAATTCTGCATTTTTTATGTCCTAATTTAAAGAGACAATGTAAATATGTTTGTTGTTATTTTCAAACATAACAGCAAACTTTTAGCAATAATACATTTGGCAATACAAATTTAGTCATTAAAATATAATAATTTATTTAAAATGAATAATATATTATTTATATTTAACTAACCCAAAGATTTGTTAACATTTATAAATTATTTTTGTTACAAAAGATCATTGTCTTGTAAGCACTATTTAGATTCCTTGGTACGTAAAATAAAATCACTATGCCTGTATTTATTTTAGATACTGATTAACACAAATAATTATTTCATGTTAAAGTAAATAAATAAAACAAATAAATAAATCATTTACGCTCTAAAAAAACACCCCCTTTAGTAGGACACACTTATATCTTCACTGGAGCAGCCAATTATTTTCCAAAGTCACAAACTATATCCGAAACACAGAGTTAAATTGATCATTAGGAATGTGAAGAGTCTGTTACACCTGTAAACCTGCTAAGAACAGGCTGTCCAGCAAAAAGAAGACTGAAAAAAAAAAAAAAAAAAAAAAAAAAGAGTCTAGTAGCCCACCAAGAGACCTGTGCCCCCATCTAACGAATTTACAAGGATTGAGAGGCTGGGAATGGTGAGACAACTGCTGCCTGGGTTCTTCACCAGTTGCAGTTTTATAAACACCACCCCCATCATGAAGCATGATGGTGGCAATATCATACAGTGCGGGATGCTTTTCTGCAGAAGGCCCTAAATGCTTTTGAAGGTAGAATGAATGCTGAAAATACAGGGAATCTTGCAGGAAAACCTGACGTAGTCGGCAAATAATTTCACCTAGGGAGAAGATGTGTCTTCCAGAAAGAAAGCATTACAAAAAACTTACTTAAAAACAACATTATTATCCAGCAATAGCTGAGCCAGATCTCAATCCAATGGAGAAGTGTCAGTTGGACTTGAAAAAGAGAGTTGATTTAAGAGCCTCATGCAACAAAATAGAGCTGCAGCAGTTTCACAAAGAGGAATGAGGAAAAATTGCAGATGCACAAGCTGATGGAAACCTACTGACCTACTAGAGACCTATCAAGGCTGTGATTGATGCCCAGGTGAATCTAATAAATACAGTCCTAAAAGGCATGTACACCAGAATATTTTATTATGTTTTATTATGAACGACTTAAAGTTCACCTTTAATGAAATTTGATATAAAATACCATATGTATTACATGTTTGGTTTCCTAAGTTTAAAAAAATGATTCTTACTTTTCAAGCTGCTTTTACTGTGGGCTCCTACTCTCTGTCCTGCCTAGATGGCAGGAAGGATTGCCTGTTAGATGCATGGTCCCAGCACCTCACAAACTAGCACTCAGCAAACAAGAACGCAGTTTGCCTAACCACACATGCAGTCTGTTTTCTCTCACTTGAAGCACTCAGCAGCTGCTGCGAGAACTGCACAGTCGCGGATAGGCAAAATGAGTAGTGTACTTGTAGTTGAGTGCTTGTTTGTGAGGTGCTGGGGTAAAAGTAAGCTTCACAAAGAAGCATTACCAATAAAAAAGGGAGGAGAACATTTTAATGTGTAATTTTTTACAAAATGTAACCCTCTAAATTATTTTGCAGGTTATCTATTTTCACTTGATTTGTGATCAGTGTAAAAACAAAAAATATCTACTGTGATTTAATATTCTAATAACAATAAAAGCATGAAAACATCCAAGGTGGGGTGGTGAATACTTTTTGTAGGCACTGTATGAGTAGCCTAATAATAGATAGGTGTCGTATCAAAAGTAAATTAAAATGTACTACAAAATTTGTAGTGGGACATAATTGTTGGTAACCTTTTTAGGTCTGATGGACCACATCTGGAACAAAACAAGAAGGTATAAAAAGATTAAAAAGTGTAAGTGAAGGCAAACAGTTCAAAAGTAGTTGAAACAAAAAGAGAAATTAGCTAGACTGTGTTCATTATTAGATTAGACCTTTTAAATACAAAGCTATCATGGGCACAAAGACTGACATTGTTCTACCAAGACTGAAAGGCATGAACTGAAGGCATTTACCTGCAATCAGTCGCTAAAGGTTCCTGGTGACCTCAAATTAACACACTGAAGAGTCTGCCAATACTTATACAGTGGCATTATTGTGGGCAAAGTGAAATTATACAATTCCTGTAATTATTACAAGGAGGGGAAATCAATACTTCCTGTTGGATTTAACCCCCATTATTCCATCATGGTTGTCCATGCCATAAGGACACATAATGGAAGAATTCCGTTATGGGTCCTTAAAGGTTTAAGCTTCTTTCATGCACTAAATGAGAGCTTACACTCACTGGCCACTTTATTTGGTACACCTCTTCAACTGCTCGTTAAACACAAATAAATAATCAGCCAATCACATGGCAGTAACTAAATCCATTTAGGCATGTAGACATGTTCAAGGTGGTCTGCTGAAGTTCAAACTGAGCATCAGAATGGGGAAGAAAGGTGATTTAAGTGACTTTGAAGGCGGTATTGTCGTTGGTGCCAGACAGCCTGGTTTGAGTATTTCAGCAATATCTGATCTACTGGAATTTTCATACACAACCATCTCTAAGGTTTACAGAGAATGGTCTGAAAAAGAGTAAATATCCAGTGAGCGGCAGCTCTCTGGGCAAGAATACCATGTTGAGGTCAGAGGAGAATGGGCAGACTGGTTCGAGATGATAGAAAGGCAACAGTACCTCAAATAACCACTCATAACATCTGAGGTATGCAGAATACCATCTCTGAACACACAACACTTCGAACCTTGAAACAGATGGGCTGCAGCAGCAGAAGACCACACCGGGTGCCACCCCTGTCAGCTAAGAACAGGAAACTGAGGCTACAATTCGCACAGGCTCACCAAAATTGTAAAATAGAAGATTGGAAAAACTTTGCCTGGTCTGACGAGTCTCGATTTCTGTTACGGCATTCGGATGGTCAGGTCAGAATTTGATGTAAACAACATGAAAGCATGGATCCATCCTGCCGTGTATCACTGGTCCAGGTTGGTGGAGCTTCGCATCATGGATGTGCAGCCGACAAGTCTGCAGCAACTATGTGATGCTATCATGTCAGTATGGACCAAACTCTCTAAGGAATGTTTCCATCACCTTGTTGAATCTATGCCACGAAGAATTAAAAGCAGTTCTGAAGACAAAAAGGGGTCCAACCCAGTACTAGCAAAATGTACCTAATAACGTGGCCAGTGAGTGTATATATGCATATGTCCCATAAAATTAAAGCCCTTTTTGTCCTACAGTATATATTATGTGTTGGTGCCATAAATGAGAAAGATAGAAATTGCGGTTGAACACACACTGCAAAAACTGCTTTGGTCCTTAAGGGGTTAAACAAGGTCATTACAGCCAGCAACTAAAATCTAATTTAGCCATGGTACAGGGCAATATGAATACAGGCACCTATGAACACGTCAATGCTGAAATCAATTGGTCCTATTTTGTTTCTGTTCCAGTTTTACAAGTGAAACAAAAGGCTGTTATTGGCTAATTGACATATATATTTAAACTAGACAAATCATTTGTTTAGGTGCTATACTGCATGTTAAATGTCATTATTGTAAATGTAATGTTAAAAATCAAAGTCACCAAGATCTTCTCTACAAGGTACACTATTGACCTAAAATACACCCTTAGCAACCATGATACAATTTACTTCTTCTTTACCTGTTAAAAGGAGAACTATGAGGTGAGTGCTTTTCACTCATTCTCATAGTTCTAGCCGACCTGTGACAATGAGACTGTCACAGGTCGGCTCAGTTGATCGGGAAGTGAGCGAACACATAACGGCGTTCGCTTACTTCTCAATCTGGGAACTGGATTCCAGGGACTGGATTCCCCCCTCCCTGCTCCGATCCCCCAGCGCTGACTGACGGAACGGACGGGGGAGGGGGCGGGTACAGCTGGCTCTGCCTCTAGATAGGCAGAGCCAGCTGTCACTCACGCAGCTGGGCGGACCCAGACATAATTGTTGGGATCCGCATCAGCGTCTCAGTATACGGCGAGCTGCAGCTCGCGGCATACTGCGGCGTCTCAGTATACAGCGAGCTGTAGCTCGCGGTATACTGAGCTTAGGGTGACGGGAGGATGCTAGTTTGTGTCCTCCCGTTACCCTTAGGAGAACTATGGGAAAAAGCCCTAACCCCATAGTTCTCCTTTAAAACTGAAATATTAGATAATCAGCTGGCATGTAGACTGTAATATGGTCTTGGGGGGTTCTTTGGTTAGAAACACATTCTAAAAAATTGTAGGTTAAGGCAGCAATAGTAAAGAAAAAAAACCCATTAGCAGATGTAACACTTACTTGCAGTCCTTTTTTTCCATATGCTATTCCTCTGCCATATATAGCACTTACAAGATCAGCATCATCCTATTGAAAGAAAACAAAGATTTATTATATACTGTCATTACCTCTGACATATGAAGCTGTCTGTGCAAGAACATTTTTTAAGGAAAAGTCTACACTCTAAGCAGCTACAACTTTCACCTTTAGAAGACCTTAGTCTTAGCTAGCATAGTTAGCATAGGCATTAACTGGCAAAGAGACATCCCATTTATTGCCATATTTACTGCTCATGTTGTATAAAACATCATTTTTAGCAACAACCAGTGCTAACTTAGTCCTAAACTGCCTGATCTTTGAAAGAGCATCACATCATAGTTTGGGATACGGGTATGCATGTTCACTCTTAGATTAGAAGCAAACTTTTAGTGAAACATCATCAGCATGATTTGCAGGTTTTTTTTTTTAAATGTTAGCAAATAGTATAAAATGTACTGTGTTCAAAAACTTCTCAGTTACAACCCTCACACACAGACCACAAGACAAAAATGAGCAGTTAATCCTTGCAGTGTGGGGGTTAATACAATTTTTGCCCGGAGTTCTTCTTTAAAAGGTGACTCAGTAGGTAGTTAGGCAACAACCAGCACCAACCATTTGAAGGCTTGAAAATTTGGTTGAAAGCTAAAATAAGCACACTGGCAACCATAACAGTTGGCATGCCTTGAAAGTAACTGTTTTGGGAGATTAAATTGGTGGGTCTAGTTCCGCTTTAAATACACATTGATAAGGGCAGCTCCTAAAGTGCTATCTTCAAATTCAAATTAGGATAACACCTGCAAGCATGCTTTGATCATATATTGCACACACTAAGCCTTTCAGACCAAACCAGTGGAAATAAAAAAAACAAATGTAATAATTCAAGGCTTCATTTCTTTGATCCAAAGATAAAATATAATATTCATTGAAGAGACCCAAAACACAACTGCTATGTCTAGATACCCTACCTAGAATGTCCACGTATTCTTATGGAGAACGTATTAGGAGACAAGTGCTACAGAAATGCTGAAGCATGATTCAGTGCTTCTGCATCACTTCTATTCAACATAAATATATACAAAGCAAATGAACGCACACATCTAGGAGAACTCTGTCACAGCTGGACTAGGGACAACGAGAGATCTCCACTTTGGCTCTCAGACAGCAGTAAACATGCAAAAAGTGGAAAGAAAAGTGGGGTTTTGGAAGCACCAAAATGACAACTCCAGACGACAATGATACGTAATTTTTTTTATTTAATGGTATTGGTTTAAAAAGGGGGCTCATAGCCAATTCATAAAAGCAACCAGCTGGGTAGATATATCCCTATAAGCTCATTCCCTTTACAAAAGACCTTCCATTCACATGCATACTGGAGGCGGCGGTGCTGGATGTGGGTGGCTTGGAGGCGTCTGGAGAACGTTTTTCTTGGGGCTCAGACGGGACCGTCTCTCCTCCCTGCTTCTCCTTTCACGACCCACTCATCTTGGAACGAACCAAGTGAATAAAGACACGTCTTCCACTTAAGGCTTCCATTGTATTACTCACCTTTCACCTCCTGCTCAATATTGGGTTGCTTGATTCCCACTTTGGCTCTCTGACTCAATGGGGAGGACCATATTGGGTGCGTTGCCCGAATGGGCCCGTCTGGGAACACACACATACACCGGCTTGTGTAAACCGATATCTCCCTTTCTTTTCCTGAAGAAGCGCAAAACGTTGAAACCGCTCTTCCATACATAACCCTTCTAACAGTAATAACTTTTTGATCACATAACCACCGTTTATGCTACCTGCATCATGATATTGGGATGTTACTTGTCTTAAACCAGACCATGTCTAACAATCATATTTTTGTATATCTGAATCATGGTTTGCTATAATGGTCATACTCTGCATGTAGGGCGGTGCTAGTGGAGAAAAAGCTTGACCACTCCCAAACCCTCCGAGCATTGTTTGCAGACCTATCTATCCACGTCATTATCATGAATTTTTGACACCTGATGAATTAACCCTGATCATGTTTATTTACCAATTACTAAATCAAAATGTGAATCATGTCTCTTTAAACATCTATACTGTGGATGGAAGGTCTTTTGTAAAGGGAATGAGCTTATAGGGATATATCTACCCAGCTGGTTGCTTTTATGAATTGGCTATGAGCCCCTTTTTAAACCAATACCATTAAATACAATTTTTTACGTATCATTGTCGTCTGGAGTTGTCATTTTGGTGCTTCCAAAACCCCACCTTTTCTTTCCACTTTTTGCAAATCATTATCAGGGGTGCGGCACCTAGTATCCAGATCCAGGCCAAAACGTCTCTATAATACAGCAGTAGACATGGCAGACATGGAAACTCTGTCCCATTCAAAAACAAATGGTTTGGCTTGCATGCTATTCGAAGATTAAGAAATACTGGTCTAGAGCATAGTAAAATATAAGTAAAAACTCACGCTACATCTTCCAGGCAGCAAGGAGTGAAATTAAATAGTACCTAGAAAGCTGGCAGCTGCCAGTAGTCATGCTGCTGTGGTGAGAGGCAGAAATGCATTAACAGCCATTTAAAACAGTTTAAAATAGACTAATGTGCAGAAACTGGAAAGAAATAAGACTCAAGTTACCTGAAGCATTGATGAGAAATGTTTAATTGCTTCATCATGCAGGCCACTCCCTATTAACACGTATCCTATAGCTTGGATATAAGGAGTGAATACATGCAATTAGTCAATTACATGAAAACCAACTTGAATTCTAAAATGCAAGCAAAGAAATGAAGTAGCCAAGGGAACTTGACATACATGTTTAGTAAAGTAGCTTTGATAAGTACCTTAAAATAAATGCTTTTGGCTGAATTAACATGCATAAACAGTAGACTCAAATTTTCTGTGTGTTGTTACCAGTTCTTTAAGTAAATGCAGATTCCGGACATCTCAGAGCAACCGATGAAAACAGTTTATTAATCTGTCAATATACTGATATACTCAGTGGCAGCCACTCAGAAATGTGATAGGTTAAAGCAGAACTGCAGCCAAAAGCAACAAGATACAAAGAACCCATTAAAAGATTAAATACGTAGACCAGCATTATCTAGCCCAGAGATTTCCCCTGTCGTACTTCTTTTTTTGGCCAGCATTATTTAACCCACTTCCTCTAAGTCCAGATCATCCTGGACCTGCCTAAGCCTGTGACTGTATAATGAAAGGAGAAGCAGCACAGGGATGAGCTTATCTCTCTTAAATAAATTAGGGTGTCGCGCTATGAAATAACTCCTCCTTAGTTGAACATCAAAAACTGTGTAGTCATATATCCCAATAGTGCTCTGCATAAATTATGTGTGCTCACATACAACTTCAACACATATATTGCTATATCAAAAGTGTATAAATAAGTAAATACATATATCAATATATTGGTATATTGATATATGTATTTACTTATTTATACACTTTTGATATAGCAATATATGTGTTGAAGTTATATGTGACTTGTATATTGATATATGTATTTACTTATTTATACACTTTTGATATAGCAATATATGTTTTGAAGTTATATGTGAGCACACAGAATTTGTGCAAAGCACTGTTGGGATATATGACTACACAGTTTTTGATGTTCAACTAAGGAGAAGTTATTTCATAGCGCGACACCCTATTTATTTGATTTTGTTAAATAATTTTATTTATTATTTCGGTGTTGCTGCATACACACATTTGGTGCAGGATTAGTTTGAATTTGAATTTTAGCTCTCTGTAACCGGATTTCTCTTCCTATGAGCATGTTTCTGATCAGAACTTCAACTGACCAGCTCCTTGTGCTGTTGCTTCCTCTCATACTTCAGCAATGCTTTAATGATGTATTAAAGTTCCAAAACTTTTTAGATAGAGTAGGGAAATATTGGAACTGCTGTCAGGTTTTACTCCAGTCAGAAGCTCCATTGCATAGATTCCTTTATCTCCTGTACAGTAAAAAGGTTGTCCCCAGGACAGGAATCAGAAGAAATCTCTCCAAGATCAACACAGACAGAAGTATTTTTTTAGGTTAAGTAGGGGAGCTTTTTTTTTTTTTTAGGTTAAGCTAGAAGCCATTAGCTTTTAACTGTTTGGAACAAGTAGAGGTGAGATGCTGGATTCAAATATTCAGAAGATCAGTAAGACATGATAAAGCACAATGGCTCAGGTAAAGCCAATCTCAACAAAAACAGGATATCCCTCAAACAGGGGAACATAGAACAGAAGATTAACATACTGTATACAAAGTCCAACGGGAGTGCCAAACATGACAGTACAAAAGTCAAAAAACTTTGAATAATAGAATGGGTTTACAATCGACAACCAAGAACATCCAGCACATTTCAGGGGCTCAAATACCTCCCTCTTCATCAAGGTTTATATTTAACACCTGGAGAAGGGGGAGGTCCTTGAGCCCCTTAAACATGTTGGTTGTTTTGTGTTATCGCTTCTAAACCCAAAAGTCTCTTGTACCAAATAGGTTAGTGGCTTCACTTGTTTGGTACAGCAAAACATTTTCTTGCACTATTCCCTCATTAGCTCCCTAGTTAGACACCCCTACCCTTGCTCAGAAACTCACCAAAGTGGGGTCAGTAGCTAATCTCTTCTTGAACTGATCCCAGGTTTCCCTGCTGGTGGTAGAAGCAGGAGAAGGTTGTCAGGTGTAAAATGCTGTGATTTTAAAATACTTACACTTGCAGAGCATTCACTTCATGCTTTGAAAAGGCAAAATGACTTCATTTTGCCAAAGCATTGCATCATGGGAAGGTTACATCAGCAGAGCATTGTTGGGAAATCTCATCTGTAATCTCACATGATCTCAGGGAAAAAACATTTTCCTCCCCTGAGATGATGTACATGGTCACATGTCCTGGTCACATGTGTCAGAAATCAAAGAAGTCAAAGGAGAGCTAGTAATCTGCCCTTAGTAAACATGGCCACTGCCAGAAGACTGGGGAAGAAAAGAAAAATAAGGTATGCAAAGAATACAAAGTCAGCAATTATCTAGAAGTATGCGTTTGTAGATTAGAAATGTTTAGTAATGAAAAAGGTGTGTTTGTTGTTGTTTTAAAGATATGGGTAAAGGTCCGCTTTAGCCTCATAGCACTATATCTGCAGTGTGAATCTAAAGCACTGCTGCCTCTGGAGATTTGCAGTGAGATTTGGTTATTTAACTAATGTGCTGCTCACTAATCTCTTGACATGAAGTAGAATCCTGCCTCTACCAAGATGGCTACCTCAACAGACAAACACAGTACAAAATAGGACATGACAGATAAGAAATGAGGGAAAACATCTGCTCCAAGGAAATAACAGGCAACACTGGTGACCAGTCCTTCGCTCTCCATCTGCTTTTTTTGGGCCACAGCTTCCAGACTTTAGTTCTCTTCAATGGCTAGGTTTACCCAAAACTGATAGATCAGTTATAGGTCATTACTGAGCTCACGCAACCACTAGGTTCCAGTATTCCTTGTATAACTCATGCCATTTTTCTTCTTTGTAGCATGAAAGAAATGAAGAGATTCCATTGATTCTAACTATTGGTCATCCTGGGCATTCAATTACAGAAAAATTCCTCTGCTGTCTTCATGGTGTATAAGAGGCCAGTAAGTGATCTGCACATCAGCATTTACCCTTAACTGAAACCTCAGTTTTAGACTGACTTGTTTTTACATCATTTTGCTTATACTGTATATTCAAATGTTTTTGATGTAAAAGCCTATTTCTTAATCCCAAAAGTGGACATGTATCAACTGATATGTGTTTTACAGTTCAAGGCCACACTGGTACTGGAGTGTTGCTATTGTGTTAAAACACCGCCCTGCAAGTGCAAAAACTTTGCTAGGCATGTTAGTATGTGCACTAACAATGTCAGATATCAATTCAGAGTGAGGCTTGCCCACAGGTGCCTGCTGTATACGTGGTAACATGAGCAAGCAAAATGCATGAAACTTCCTCAAACTAACTTAAGGTGTGGAATGTACAGGCACAGCCAAGTCCGTAGTCAGTTTATTATACGTACTGTACATGTGTCCAAAAAGTTTGTATGTTTAACCAACTTACCCAGCTCCTCATTTATGTCATCATCTTCAGTGACAAAAGGCAGTCTCCTCTGTTCAGCCAGAGATTTTGCTTGGCTCTATAA
>NW_017307668.1:355838-356693 GCF_000935625.1 Nanorana parkeri | reverse complement strand
TAGTATGTTTAGAGATTTAGAGGTACGTGGTCTGCATTTAAAGGGTAACTAAAAGTATAGTTGTAATTAAAATGTAAAACGAAAAAAAAAAAAGCTGACCTGATCGGTGTATTATAGCTGCTAGAATGTGTGTATCACTTTATCAATGGGGAGATTTTGCTACACTTCCTGTCCCAAACACGCAAGAGGAAGTTAGAAGGAATCTCACCAGAACAAGTAGAGGAGTGAACCTCCACAACAGGGACACAGCAAGTAAAACCCGACACGTGGTATAATCCATCTCTACTCTAACCAAAACTAAAAAAATGTTGTGGCTTAAGTTGCAATTTAATGTGTTAGGGTCCTGCATGACAACAGTCTTAAAAAGAGTGTGTCCCTTTGAAAAGGGCTAGATTATGAGCGGGGTTGTTTTTGTTAATCACACTGTTATTTTACAATGATCACTGGTCAAACTCAAATTTTTTTAAATATTTTTGCCAGGAAAGCGTATTCAAATAATCAATGCCACCAAAGCAAAGCCTTGTTTGCCCCCCTCCAAAAAAATATTCTACACATCTGTATCATGTGTAATTGCAAAGTCATTATTGAATTAATAGGCTTCTAGCTGAAAAGTGCTTAGGACCTTACTGCAAGCATCCTGTTCACTCCAATCATGTTCATAGCTTTAGGAGGGCTTTGTAGGCCTTTACCTCGGCTGTGTCATAATTCATAATGTCAGCTTCCTTCACAAGGCTTAAAAAGCATTCTGGATAGAACTACTACCACTACACTTCCAGCCATCAGCTGACATCAGGGCTGCAGATATGATAGACACCTGTGCTGGTGTCGCTCCCCCCACCCACCCACCCACTATCT
>NW_017307668.1:348104-355171 GCF_000935625.1 Nanorana parkeri | reverse complement strand
ACCCACCCACCCACTATCTATGCAAGCGCTGTACTATCCGACAAAAACAAAATACATTTTTTTTGTTCCATTTGAATAAAGCAGACAAGCTATGAAAATTATGGTGCCTGGGAGTTGGGATTTAATAACATCTTTGTTCATGAATATACCACATTAAATGTTACACAGGAAAGTACTCCCCTCATAATATAAAAAATAAACAAAGAACCTGCCACCCATTTCAAATTGAAATTTCTAAAAGAGCACTTGGATATTTACTAGCACTATTAGAACAATAGTCTTAAGAAAGATGAGACAAATATCAGATTTTAATAAATGTACACAGTCTTATGTTTGGAGAAAACAAATTCTGCATACTAATACCTCCTCCGAACTGTAAAGCATACTGAAGGAGTAGTATAGTATGGGCCTACCTTGCTGCCTCTGGGCCTGGATAGTTTGCAGGGACCAAAAATTAGGTATTATCAGAAAATTCTACAGCTAAATATTAATGCATCTGTGCATGACACCAAAACACATTGGATTAGACACGTCCAGATGTTTCACAGTGGCCAAATCAGAGCCCTGACTCCAGTATTTTTGCAATGCAGTAAATTTTGGTCACGATCTGAAGCAAGTGGATCAAGTAAGACATCTCATAAATGACCATCAGGGCCAGACTGGCCATCAGCTGCTATGCCGATGGCCTGCTCTGAGGGAGCCAGAGGCGGCGCAGGGGCGCATTGGGCTCTCTCTCTGCGCTGGAAAATGGAAAGAAAAAAAGGAAAAAGAGCAATGAGTGGTATTGGTCTGCAGTGAGAGGGGTCACATCTGGGGAGTTTCTTGGAAAGGGAGCACACTATAGGCCCTGCATAGGCCACCTGAGAGTCCGCACAGATAACCATGGAATCTGCCCAGCCCACCATAGACCCTCGCACAGCCACCTGAGAGTCCGCCATAGACCCCACACAGGCCACTTGAGTCCATACAGGCCACCAGAGACCTCACATAGCCACCTGAGAGTCCGCACAGCACCTCATAGACCCTGCCCAGCTCACCACAGACTCCACACAGCCACCTAAGACCCAGCATATCCCTTCTGAGAATCCACAAAGCCACCTGAGATCCTAAGCTAGAGACATCAGGCAGGCACCCCAGAGCAGCAGAGTATGTAGCCTCATATTATTTGGCATTGCTGTATAATGTATTGCTGGGATTTGTAATCCCTTATAGCTGGTGGTATTCTGCATTGCTGTGTAATGTATTGCTGAGATTTGTAGTCATTCAACAGCTTGGAGCCCGTGGCGGAACTACCAGGGGAGCAGTGTTTGCAGCTGGGACCAAGCCCTGGCTCTTCACCACTGTCCTAAAATCATTAGTCTGTATTGTTTTAGAAAAACTATCATAAAAATGAATTGGTAAGCGCATCCTTAAACCATTACCCCTTACACAGCTGTACTGCTCTGGGCTAAAATTTTATCAACCCTTGTTGCTACCCCGCACTGCAAGACTTAATTGCTCATTTTCATCTAGGTGGTAAAAAGTGTGAGAGTACACTAGTGTTGCTGTATAATGTATTGCAGGTCTAATTTGCCTAATTAGAGAGCCACCTGTTCTCCTTTCCACACACATTTTTACCACTATACATTCTGCGAGTATCCACCCAAGTATCGGCATTCTCTGCTACACAAAGCTTTCAATTTGGAGCGGAAGTTACGTATAGCAGCAAAGTTCCGCGCCAATAAAGTCTCGGCTCGGAAAGACCCGGCAAAAGCGTTTAATGCAGTGCTGTTGTGGTTTGCCTGTGTACAAAATTGGTGGTATCGTGCCGGTGTTGCCGAGTGCCATTTTGGGAGCACTGACCTGTACACCGTGCCCGAAGTGGAAGGACGGCCGAGGAGGCGGAGATATGCTGGAACTGCCCCTCGATTGTGCTTCCGTGTATGGCTCTGCCTCAGATTGTGATGGGGCGGAGCCTGTACTGGGTTACGTGACTGGGCAGCTCAGTCTAAAACGCCCGTGCCTATTTTTTGTCGCAGTCTGGTCCTAATGACCATAACTGTTAAGTAAAAGGTACCAGAAAATATTCTGCAAGTTTTCTACACAAGACTGTCTTCATTTATCACTATGACATGGGTGAAGATCAGATCAACATTTTACAATCCATGTGCAAAACAACATATTCTAACAGGATTTTTCAGGTGGTTCTAAAACCACTATATATTACCAGAATCTTTTCTGTATTGCGTGAAACTATAGATTCACAAGCTGGTGATCCTCTTGGTTCACAGTCCATATCACGGAAGATAAAAAAAGCTGAATCTGGGGGAAAAAAAAAAAAAAAAAGTACTGTATATTGATACAACATATAGCAACAGTATTACAGTGGAACTAAAGGTAAACAAAAACAACAAAAAAAAGAAACCCCAGGAGATTTTAACCATAATGGAGTCATTCCCTCCAGTCTGTGCTCCACCCACCCTGGCAATTCCATCTTTGTCTCTATCTTCTTCCAGGTTCTGATTCTTGGGCAGCTTGATTGGCCAAGCCCTGATGACTTAACTTTTGTGCATGCGCATGGGAATGACTTCAGCTCAGCAAGAATGTTGCCAAGCCTGTGCACTGGGTGTACAGGAAAAAAAAATGCCGGACAGACTGCTAGAAGCTATTATGGCAGAAGAGACTTACACCCTCTCTTCTGTCATAAAAAGCTTACCTGTCAGCAATTTTTTTTTAGAAGACTTAACTTCTCCTTTTAAAAGTTGAAGTTAAAGCAAAGAGTAAGACAATTTTGGTATATTGCTAAGAAATATTTTTATTATTATTTTTATTGTCAGTTGTTTTATTTAAACCAAAGGAAAAATATATATTTATACTCACGCTTAGCAGTCCTAGGATGTGGTTGCTGCATTAGTTTCCTTTCAGACTTCCGACTGTTTATTTTTACCAGTTAATCCTTCCAGTTATACCCTTCCTCTACTGACCGGACAATAACTCTGCACTGTACGTATGGAGGTGCAGCGTTGTCACCCTGGTACAGGAAGAGTGTTAGGACTACAAAATAGCTCCCACTCTTGTCCTCCACATAAAGTTGAGAGGTTTTCTGCAGTTCAGAGGTTAACTGGGCTTATAACAGTGCTTGAGATATCACTGCAGGGTTTACTGAAACATACAAGTTTACTGGATTCCTGGCAGGACCAACTGTTTATTTTATGACTTATTGAACAGATAAAACAAAACACTTTTTTTACACTATTAATGGCACAGCTCTCCACACAATCCACTTACTGCACTCACATTGTATCTCTCGGCTGTAGATCCACAAATCATCTTTGAATTCATCCCGATACTGCCCTTCCTTCTGGAGGGTGACTACTTTTGTTCCCCATGGTACGTGTGTGTGTTGTACAGTAGCCACCACTCCAAACTCACTCCCAGGATGGACTACAATCTCACATTTAGTTTAATCATTTGTATTGAGATTGTAGTCCATCATGGGAATGAGCACACAGTTACCATGGGGAACAAAAGTAGCCCCCCCCCCCCCCCCCCCCCCAGAGGGAAGGACAGTGTCAGCATGAGTTCAGAGATGATGTGAGGATCTACAGCCAAGTGATACACACATAAGATACATTTTTGTTAATAGGTTACTTACAATTTATAAGATTTAATTCCTGAGTTTAGTGTCACTATGAGGATTGCAATTTTCTCCTGTGAATTTTATACCTGATCCAGAAAGATTTGTCACTAGATGAACAAAACTAAATTCAAGAACTGAGATTTTTACTCTTCGCTTGCTCCAAGCAGGGAAGAACCTAGCACAAGACGTCATCAACAAGTGAGGTCTGGAGCTATGGCCGCGAGGGAGCTCCATCCATTTTCACATTCATTGCTTACAGCTTCCCTACATCCCCTGGACCACAGTGCTGTCACATTCTGGCTCCTGGCATCTCTATAGGGTGCGCAATTGGGTTGCACCAGCACCAGGCTGAGGATTCACTCCAGTTCTCGTAAGGTAGGGAGACTGGGTGGACCTTAAGGAGAAAAAAAAAATGTTTTTGGAGTGTATATGTGTTTGTGAGATTGTGCCTGTGGTTGTGTGTTTGTCAGGGTTTTTTGAGGGCCCATTCACAGTGCGTTAATCAAACAGTCCTGTGCCATTAACACACTGTATCATGCAATCGCACCTACTACGCACTCTGGTGTGGGAGGTGGGTTGTGTTGTCATTCATTTTAATGGCTCCCCAAACACACCTCCCACCCTCAGTTCAATCGCTGGCACCGGAACGCATGGTACCGCAATGCGACTTGGGTCTCAACTTAATGACCAAGGACAAAAGTGGGTCCTGAGGTTACACAGGTTGAGAACCACTCAAGAAGACAATTCCAAACTTACTTGCTCCTCATATGGGGACCCACAATCCTGGTTGCTGTTCTTCGGCACTGTGGATCAGGAGAGCTTAGTGCCCATCAGATTCAAATACTAGTGATTTAGGAGGAATGCCTTTTATTTTGTATTTTTTCAAAAACTATGGATTGTACAAAATACTGTGCTTCGAACTATTACTTTTAAGCCAGTATTTCCCTAAAATGTTTGCAATGGAACTGCTATACTTGTTTTAGTTAAAAAGTAAAGTCCACTTTTGGAAAAAAATAATAACTGCACACTTACTCATAAAAGAAAAAAAATGTGCATTTATTGATTATGCATTAGAGCCAGGAAAGCATTGCAACCGCAATCAAGGGATAGCTGGTGCAATGCTCTGGTTCTGACAGATTCTTTCTCCAGTCTGTGTCTGTACCGAGGTGACGTCATAACACTTGTATTGCACTGAGAACCACAAGTACATCTGCCACAGTGGCTGATGGGACCTGTAATTTCTCTACTGACAGATCCTGTCAAAAGGGGTGATGGGGGCAGAACCACAGCCATATTAAAAAATGAGCAGCAGCCTGTAGGGTATGGGGGAAGGAGAGGGGTTGAAATGTTACCATGTTTCATGTTACAACCTGAATATAGGTGTAACATGAAAAATGGTACAGAAGAAAAAACAGCCTTTAGGCCTCATTCACACCAGAAAAAGCCAGCACGTACAGCTCCGTGCTGTGTGCATGGCCGTATCAGGCCATTCCCAGAAGGACAGGTGCTGCGTGTGATTAGTACACAGCCCCTGTCCTTCTCTATGGGAGTACGCGGCCGTACGCCACCCTACGCTCACCCACCCTGCATGTCGGTGCGGGTGTCCATACTTGTACGCTGACAGGGTGGATACTGTCTGCGTCCGATCCGGGACACCAGCACCCGTATGGACCTGCACTTGGGGTGAGCGTAGGGCGGCGTATGGGCGCATACTCCCATAGAGAAGGACAGGGGCTGCGTGTGATTAGTGCGCAGCCCCTGTCCTGCCGGGAGCGGCCCCATACGGCCGTGCACGCAGCACGGAGCTGTACGTGCCGGCCTTTTCTTGGGTGAATGAGGCCTTAATCGCAATTTATAGTGAATCAGGACCAGTGTGTAAGAAAAATGTGGCTTGGCCAATCTTGTAAATAGCTTCCACAAAAAAGGTAGAAGTGGGAAGAAGAAAGCGAGTGCCAGCTTGCCATGAGAAAACAGCAGTTTGGGGTGTTTATTGGCTGGTTGAATCAGAGGCCTCCCACAAAATCACAGGGTCATAATTTTCAGCTGGATGATGAAACTACCATCTTATGTTTATCGGAACATTGACAGACCACATGATAACCCTTGTTTAGTCCAGATTACAAATAGAAGATTAACATTTCAGAAACTGCCATGAGGAACAGATGACCCAATTTAATTATTTCATTAACCACTGATTCAGGATGCAGTGAGTCACATGAATCTAATGTCCTCCACATACAAATCAGATTAGAAAAAATATAGACCGTTCTGCTTTCATCAATTAGGAAACAACACATTCCTTTATAATCATATATCTAACAGAATTAGATTTCAAGCAAATGAACACACACACTAAACCTCTCATTGTTCACTAGGCTAGGGATGAAGCCCAGTGTCTAGGTCCATACAATTTAATGCACATTTCTTAGAGATCATTGAGGGAATGTATAGTGTGTTTAGATATATTTTATTTATTATGTTCAGGACAAGAAATACAATGTGTACACATATTTTTCATTTTTGGTTTGGTAAATCTAAAAAAAAAAAAAGTAATACTTTTACTTTAGCACGACAAGTACTTTCCGTTACTGGAAGAATTTATTGCTTCTCTCTCTTTAGAAAATCGAACATGCTCTGTACGCTGTATTACATTTTTGTGGTAAAGTGTTTTTTTTTAATAAAAAAAACCCACCAAATAGTTTTCAGATTTCAAAACATAAAAAAAAACCCAAAAAAAAAAAACCAAATACAACGGACTCTGAATTATATGAAAAATCGCTCTTAGTCTGCTTTGCTGAATAAGTGATAATCTTAAAAAGGCTCATGTGACTATTTTTAACATTTAGTTACTCAATAGATCAGGGGTGGCAAACACAAGGCCCGCGGCCCGAATCCGGCCCGCCGGACCTTGTAATGTGGCCCGCACAGCAGCCACCTAATTTTGCCAAGGTTCAGGCACCACAACATTAAGGCAGCCGAGCTGTCTAATGTCGGCAGGCGGGCGAGCGAGCAAGAGGAGAAGGGGGACGGAGCGGCAGGGGGTGGAGACAGAGGGAGATGGGGGCGGAGATGAGAGGACGGGAGGAGACGGGGGACTGAGCTGCATGAGACAGGGGGCGGAGACAGAGTGAGATCGAGGCTGCGATGAAGAGACTGGGATGGAGCGGCATGAGACAGGGGGGCGGAGACAGGGGGAGATGAGGCAAGACTGAGGCAAAGGCAGAGACCGCGATGGAGGAGGCGTCGCCAAGGGGCCAGTCAAGCGGCGAAGTTGAGACGATTGGGCGCCGAGGCAGCAGTGAAGGCTGGGCTTCCCGTGTAAGGTAGGAGCACTGTGCTGGCAGGGCCCAGCATACATTATGCACAGCCCACCAAAGAGTCACAGGGGGGCTGTGCAATACCTTTTAGTGGGCTTTGCAGGATCCATGGGGGCTCTGCAGCCTGCAAA
>NW_017307668.1:345365-345728 GCF_000935625.1 Nanorana parkeri | reverse complement strand
CCCACAGATCCTGCAAAGCCCCACTGAGATCCGGCAGACTGCTGGGTCTCTGCAGGATCTGTGGGGGGCTGTGCAGGATCTGTGGGGGGCTTTGGAGCCTGCAAAACCCCCCCACAGATCCTGCAAAGCCCCCCTGAGATCCGGCAGACTGCGGGGTCTCTGCAGGATCTGTGGGGGCTGTGCAGGATCTGTGGGGGGCTTTGGAGCCTGCAAAATCGCCCACAAATCCTGCAAAGCACCCCACAGATCCTGCACAGCGCCCCTTAGATCTGGCAGACTGCAGGGTCTCATGGGGGCTTTGCAGGATCTATGTGGGCTCTGCAGCCCCATGGTGGGCAGAGCCCATTACAAATCCTGCACAGC
>NW_017307668.1:310450-345288 GCF_000935625.1 Nanorana parkeri | reverse complement strand
CTGTGCAGGATCTGTGGTGGGCTCTGCCCACCATAGACCCCGCAGAGCTCACCACAAATCCTGCTAAGCCCCCCTGAGACCACAGCTTTCCTGCTATGCTAATAGCGGAACATGTCAAAAGCTGGATACAGTGTTTGCACTGTATCCAGCGACTGACAGGTCACGCAAAAAGTATTAAACAGGAAGGGGTGGGGTAAATTTAGTGGGGGTGCCCGAGTTTTGCCTTGCCTAGGGCAGCCCCAATACACCACTGCGTTCAGGGACCACCAATTGAAATAGATCCGACTGACCCGGATCGCCTTGGTATGCGATCCGGGCCAGTCACAATTAGGCAGCGGCAGCCAATAAACAGGTAGGTTAGACGGCTGCTTCCTCCTCGCTAGGACCCCGGGAGGCCCCTGCAAGCGGCCGTCTAATCTGCCTGTTTAGAGGTCAGCGCCACTGCCTGATTCTGACCGGCCGGACTACAGAGGCGATCCGGGACGTTCGGGTCCCCCGTGAGAGCCGTACAAGTCCTATACAACCGGCCCTTTGAGGGTAACCATACTGCTGATGCGGCCCCCGATGAATTTGAGTTTGCCACCCCTGCAATAGATGATTTAGCTGATAAGCAAACTGGCTTTACGGTAAATAGCACACACTGTAAAGGAGTATACACACCACTGCACGAGAGGTGGTAGGAAATCACCCATTTAACCACAACAGACAGGATGCCAGTTATGTCGACACTTGAGCACACAACATGTAGACCTTGGCAGGAAACATTTGGATATTAGGTCTATAAACAGTTTCCTAAGAACCAGAAAGATGTGTGCAGCATTCAGACTTACATTTGCATGTGGTTGTTCACCTGTTGCATAATGTCTAGAGTTGGGACAACATTAAGGTTGGATGGTGTTTATTTGATCTACAAACACAGCATGGTGAATGGTAAGCCCACATCCATCACCTAAAGTGACACAAAACTCAGAAGTTAAAACCTTAACATGCATTAAAGTACCCTAATTATTAACAAAAATGTATCCTATTTGTGTATCACTCAGCTGTAGATCCTCAATTCATCTCTGAATTCATACTAACACTGTCCTTCCTTCTGTAGGGTGGCAACTTTTATTCTGCATGGTCCTTTGTGTGTTGTAAAGTAGCCATTGCTTCAAGCTCGCTCCTGTGATGGAATACAATCTCACATTTGGTTTACTAATTTGTATTGAGATTGTAGTCCATCATGGAAGCAAACTTGGAGCTGTGGCTACATTACAGCACACACAAAGACCATGGACGTAGCCCCCCTCCAGAAGGAAGGACAGTGTCAGTACAAATTCAGAGAGGATTTGAGAATCTACAGATGAGTGATACACAAATAAGCTACATTTTTGATAGTTGGGGTACTTGAATGCATTTTTAAGATGTAACTCATAAGTTTAGTGTCACTTTAAGATCATGGTCATGGATGCCTTGTGCCTCCAAATCAAGAATATACAATACTGAGCATTCGTAATTTGCGCTGTGCAAACTATTGGCGCTATATAAATCCTGTATAATAATAATAATAATTTTGTAAAGGTAATGGTAAGGTGCTATCATCCACTTTGCTGCTGAAAGTATATGAATACCAACACAGGCTAGCCAGATTGTGGTGGTTGCCCAGGATGAAAAGCATGCCTGCACATGAGATTGCATTGCAAAGATTATATCCCATATATAAAACGACATAAAAAGTCTTTCATTTCATGGCACTAAAAGCAAAACCTAAAAAAACACGCTCACTGTTCTACGGGGCTTTTAACCACTTCAGCATTTTGAATGTATAACCTACATCCTGGCCTTGTGGTAAAAACAAGCTTATTTCTATTTTTATCAGCAGGCTATAGAAAAAAGTGAAAAGAGCTGCACAATCACTTTTACGGGACTCGAGGGGTGTATTTCCCCTTTCCCCATTTTGGTGCCAAGGCTTTCCCGCTCCTTCTGGTAGCCCGGGACTAAAATGCATGCTATAAGGATGATGAGCAGGAGGACACAGAAGAACATCCATTTCACAATGTCCTCGCAGAACTGCCTGAGCTGTCAAAATCCCAGCTTCAATGCCAGGTAAACAGCTTGACTGACTGGAGCAGAGGGACAGGGAAACATTAAAGGAGAACTATGGGGTTAGGGCTTTTTCCCATAGTTCTCGCAAGGATAACGGGAAGACACAAACTACCTGCCTCCCGTCACCCTAAGCTCAGTATACCGTGAGTTACAGCTCGTGTAATACTGAGACGCCGCAGCTGAAACGGATCCCGACAATTATGTCTGGATCCGCCCAGCTGTGTGAGGGACAGCTGGCTCTGCCTATCTAGAGGTAGAGCCAGCTGTACCGGCCCCTCCCCTGTCTGTTCCGCCAGTCAGCGCTGGAGGATCGGAGCGGGGAGGGGGGAATCCAGTCCCTCACCTGTCACGGCTTTCTGCCGTGACAGGATCGAGAGGTGAGCGAACGCCGGTATGTGTTCGCTCACTTCCCGATCTACTGAGCCAACCTGTGACATTTTCATTGTCACAGGTCGGCTAGAACTATGAGGTGAGTGAAAATCACTCACCTCATAGTTCTCCTTTAAGGGTCCAACAGACCACTGATGTATCCATAAAGAATACCTGTCACCTGCATAATGTTATTCCATAGGGAGCTTGCTTGCCCTCTTGTGATCAGAATACATTTTCACTGAAAAAAATAAAACAAATTAAAATAAACAAAGTAATAAAACAAAAACATAAAAGTATCCCTGTGGTCTCTCTCTCACATATGAATCCAACTTCAGTGGAGTGAGAGCAATATTTCTAGGTCCCTCACTTACAGTTAAGAGCTCATTCGCATTAATCCGTATATTTATGCAGCAGGGAGCCATGTTTATGCACCTGGTGAGGTACAGGCTGCGTCCAGAAACATGCATTTGCCCCTGTACAGATGTCAACACTGGGATGCGCATAAAGATCCATGCAGCTGCAGCCCTTGATTTTAACAGGTGACTGCAGGACACCTGCAACAAGCTAGTATTTTTGTATTCCTACAGTGAAATACAGGAAGAGTTGATGTGCCGTGAAGACGCAAATAGGTATCCTTGATGTCCACAGAGGTCAAATGGTCTCCTGGGTGATGGGAGCCTATGACTGACCTGTTGGATGTGAAGTGAAATTTCTGCACATGAATGAAGAGAGCTTTGAGATCAAGAATGGGGCAGGTGACCTTTTTATTCTGGGAACGGTGAACTGCAAGGGTTAACTGCTTGTTTTTGTCTAGGTGCCATACTCACCTGAGTTTCTGAGCTGGCCAGATCTTAGACTGGTCCCTTAAGGGCCTCTCCCCCTCTGCTGCAGTGGTCTAGATGTCCTCGGGTCATCAGTGTATTGGACATTAGGATGCTGAGGGATATACCATCCCTGTAGCGCAGGACAAGACAGGCTGGTGGGAGCGTTATTAGCTTGGAAGTCTGGGCGAGTATAACTTTTTTTTTTTATACACACCTGAACTACCCAGTTGACTGCCTGCTTCTCTGGTCACTGAAGTATGTCTCTTCCTCCACTGCACAGATTGAATCTTCCTCAGGTCTATACACTTGTATGAAATGGGATGACACAAGGACTCTTAGACCGCTGCAGAAAAGGGGGAGGGATGCTCTTAGGACCGGTCTAAGAACAAGCCAGCACCAATGATCGGGTAAATATATACTGTATATATTCTTTAGCACACAGACAAGCGTTAACCCTTGAAGCGTGGGGGTGGCACCACTGCGAGGGTTAACAATGTTTCCCCAGAGTTATGCCTCCAAGCCTTTAACCCAGACAGTGTTCAAATGTCGTTTACAACCGATAATGAAAACTGCCCGCACAGTACAGACAAGGTTAATTTGAATAAACTTTGCATATTTCACATTATATGCGGAAGGGGGGTTTGGTGGGACCTTAAGCAAATATAAAGCACTTCAAATGTAAGCAGTCATTTCAAATATTTTATGCAAAGTGAATGAGAACATGTAACAAACATAAAATAGGTGTTTTCCCAATTTGCTTGCAAAGGTGGAAAAACATTTTAAGGCAAATACTTTTCTCTCGGCTAAATTCACATTTAAAAGGAGAACTATGGGCTTAAGGCTTTTCCCCATAGTTCTCCTTAGGGTAACGGGAGGACACAAACTAGCGTACTCCCGTCACCCTAGGCTCAGTATACCGTGAGCTGTAGCTCGCGGTATACTGAGACGCCACAATTATGTCTGGATCTGCCCAGCTGCGTGACTGACACCTGGCTCTGCCTATCTAGGAGGTAGAGCCAGCTGTACCCGCCCCCTCCCCTGTCCGTTCCGCCAGTCAGTGCTGGCGGATCGGAGCGGGGAATCCAGCCCCTCCCCCTGTCACGGCAGAGAGCCGTGACAGGATCGAGAGGTGAGCGAACGCCGGTGTGTGTTCGCTCACCTCCCGATCTACTGAGCCGACCTGTGACAGTCTCATTGTCACAGGTCAGCTAGAACTATGAGGTGACTGAAAAGCACTCACCTCATAGTTCTCCTTTAAAGACCTCAAGAAAATGAGTATCCACTGGATTATAAAACATATTTGCCACTTTGTGTATTCTTCACATATAAATATATCCAGCAGCCATTCATTGTTTTTGTATTGAGATGTGTCAGCTGGTGTCAGGAAGGATAGTAACTTCCTATTTCCATGTAAACAAAAGAAGCACAAATAGTATAGAAAAAAGCAGGCTGGAATATTTGTAACAAAATCCAGAGACAGTGTATATTATGTGCAGAACAATGTCAGATAGATTACAGCAGAAATACACAATATGAAGAAGTGACCTTGTCTGCTCTCTAGCAGGTTACTTCTATATATGGAAGTTTGGTCACAGATTTGCAAAGGAGCCAAATTGCATAGCAGCAGAAAATCTTGGATAATAACAAAAAAAATCAAAAATAGTATCCACAAATGTGTTTGGAAAAAAAAAATGTATATATATTAACCCCTGGCAATAGGTGAAAGCCTGCAAAAGCTGCACACGAAATTTTAAACAAAGGCTTCCTGCAAATTATACTGCTCTTTAGAAGGTGTTGGTGCCAAAGTGATCTTCTCAACAGTTTTCTCTGCATAGAGATTGGGGAAAAGGTGCAGCGAAAGCAAACAAGGTACAGCCCCCCAAACGAATCTTAAAAAGAAACTAGAAGATCCATGTAGAAAAACAAATAGTTTTGCATTCATAGTTCATTCAAAATATTACAAACTATATATCCATACATTTAAATAATCATCTGCTGGTCATTATCATTTGTTGAAGTGAAATCTTGCCATGGGTAGGAACACGGATGCGGGAGTACGGGTGCTTTTTTCAATCACTGAGATAAATACGAGGCCGAGATTGGCACTGAAGAACTATACAGATTATGGGAAATTGACAAGGAGTAGTTTACAATCCATCAACATTGATGGAAAACTTCAAAATTTAAAGCTAACCTTCAGGAAAAGGTTAAAGTGAGACTAAACTCAGGAGCTAAAAACTTTAAAAAATGTATATTACCTTACAGATTATTACAAATTGTATCTTATTTGTGTATCACTCGGCTGTAGATCCTCAAATCATCTCTGAATTGGTGCTGACACTGTCCTTCCTCCTGGATTCCTGTGTGTTTGTAAAAGTCGCCATGGCTCCAAGCTCACTCCTGTGATGGACTACAAACTCTTGTTTAGTTTACTAATTTGTATTGAGATTGTAGCAGTGGCAGACCTAGGGAACAAAGGGACCCGGTGCAAGATTTTTTTTGGGGGGGGCCCCCCCCTCCCCCCATTACAAAAAAAAAAAAAACACAAACCCCCCAACCCACATACATGTAAAAAAAGTTGGAAAAATGGCACATGCTGTACAAAGTACTGCTGAGATTTGTAGTCCTGTATAGAGGGTGCCATTCTGCATTGCTGCATTGCAGAATGTGACCTGCTATATAGCACTACAAATAGCAGCAGTACTTTATACAGCAATGCCTTCAATTGGGCTACAAAAAATAATAGTTTTATTTAATAACTTACCTTCACCTCTTCTGGCTGTTTTCTGGTAGGGGAAGGCTTCAGAAAACTACCCCAGTGTGTGTGTGTCCATCTCAGACAGCTGCTTGCTGGGTCCTCACGGCCAAGGCCCAGGGCTGCCCCCTGAAGTGCCTGCCGGCTTTTTTTTATTTTTTATTATTATTCTCAGCTCCCTCCACAGTATCCGATGGGCCCCCTCATTCTGCGCCGGGAGTGTCGGCGCAGAGAAGAAGGGGGCCTGCTGGCCGCCAAATACCAATGTGATCATCGGACACTCCCGGCGCAGAGATGGGGGCCCCCCCCCGGATACCGATCCGATTGTATACGGCGGCCGGACACCGGCGGGCCCCCCCCATCTCTTCCCCGGGGCTGTGTTGGAATGGATACTGGGCCCCCTGTAGGCTGAGGCCCCGGTGCAGCTGCACCGGCGGTAGGTCCACCCCTGGATTGTAGTCAATCACGGGAGCAAGCTAGGAGCGCTGGCTACTTTACAACACACAGGAACAAAAGTAGCCACTCTCAAGGGAAGGCCAGTGTCAGAACAAATTCAGAGATGATTTGAGGATCTACAGCCGAGTGATACATAAATATGGAACATTTCGGCTAATAGTTCAGGTACTTTAATGTATTTTTTAAGGTTTAACGCCTGAGTTTAGTGTCACTTTAAATACACAGAAATACATGCATTTGAACAATGTGACATGGTAAATTATGGGTCATTTTGTTTTGCTGGTCTTTTGATTCAAGAATCCCTGCCAGATAGGATACTCAGCTGCTGAATCTTTAGGCAGACTACACAGCATTTAAGCAATACAACCTGGTCCAAGACACACCCCTGCCTGAGACTGGAAGGTAAATGAACAGCAGTACACCGATCATATCATCCTTGTGCCCTTTCCCTGCTGTTAAGTATGATCCCTATAGAGAAATACATCCCTAATTGGCACAGAACTGCCCCACCTTCTCCATGTGCAAGTCCTGCTTTGCAGGTGTGAAAGGAGGATGACTGCTTGCATACCCTGGAGGAAGGTCACGCTACACCTTTGCTCTTGATACTCTGTGCTCTATGTTACATACTCCTGCCATCTGCTCCACTCTATATGCTGTGCTCTATGTTACATACTCCTGCCCACTCCACTCTATATGCTGTGCTCTATGTTACATACTCCTGCCCACTCCACTCTATATGCTGTGCTCTATGTTACATACTCCTGCCCACTCCACTCTATATGCTGTGCTCTATGTTACATACTCCTGCCCACTCCACTCTATATGCTGTGCTCTATGTTACATACTCCTGTCCACTCCACTCTATATGCTGTGCTCTATGTTATAAACTCCTGCCCACTTCACTCTATATGCTGTGCTCTATGTTACATACTCCTGCCCACTCCACTCTATATGCTGTGCTCTATGTTACATACTCCTGTCCACTCCACTCTATATGCTGTGCTCTATGTTATAAACTCCTGCCCACTTCACTCTATATGCTGTGCTCTATGTTACATACTCCTGCCCACTCCACTCTATATGCTCCAATGGCAGCCTCCAGGTTTCTCTCACTACATGTTTACTTAGAAAAATGCAAATAGCTGCACAGGGACATTGTTTATTTCCCACTGATTTCGTTTAACAGGTTATTTTCTCCTGAATTAAAAAGGCCACTTGTAGCTTATAATTATTGTTCTTACATAACTGTATTACGCCTAGGCCCATGTCCAGCTGTATTACATCTGCTTTGTATTACCCAAGAATTGATTATACTAGCCACTGAAATGATTTCAAAATGATACCCAACAACAATTACTTTAAATACTCAGATCTATCATCTGTTCATTTTTGAAGATCTTAATGTATTTGTAATCAGGTTCAGTTAGTTTCATCACAGAAAGACGGGCCTATAGGTCACCAAGGCAGATTTTCTTGCATTCTCAATAGAAAATTAAATTATTATTATTATACAGGATTTACATTATGCCAACAGTTTGTGCAGTGCTTTACAATATAAAGGAAGCCACTACAGTTACAATGCAAGACAAGATGATGAGGAGGGCCCTGCCCCTGAGGGCCTCCAATTCACAAGGCAGGAACAAGTGATACAAAAGGTGGTAGAATTACACACTATTTGTTTTTGGTCATAACTATCTAGCTCAAAAAAAAACCCAAAACAATGCCTTTGTGCCTAAAGCTCTCACTGAGCTCTGATGAGACAGCAACCTGTCACAAGTCCAGGGAATGCAAACTAGACATATTCTGAAAAAAAGCATAGGCAAGGGTTACTTTCAGTGAGCAACCCAAAAAAACAATAAAAGAACCAGTTGTGTGAAAATCGCTCTTTATTCTGCCACTTACACCTCACTATCGCTCAGTAGGGCTGTCTATTGCATTAACAGACCACTAAGGCTAGGTTTACACCTAGGCGATTTATTGCGCGGATTTAGCAACGCGATATCGCACAAAACACAGATTCCCATTGAAGTCAATGGGTCCTGGTCACACCTTTGCGTTGCGTCGCTGAAATCGCCTGTCGCGCAAAAAGGTGCAGATGCTATTTTTGGGCGGTTGTGGTCCCATAAACATCTCTATGTATTGAAAACCGTTTTTTGGCACAATTTTGGTTTCAAAACCGCACAAAATCATCAGCTCAATCGCCTAGGTGTTAACTTAGCCTAAAGCAGTGATTCTCAACCTGTGTAACCTCAGGACCCACATTTGTCCTTGGTCATTAAGTCGCGACCCAAGTCGCATTGCAATGGAACGCACCGTTTTAGGGTACCACGCGTTCCGGTGTGGATGTACGAACTGTGGGTGGGAGGTGCATTTGGGCATGAATGGCAAAGTAACACACCTCCCACACCAGAATGCATGGTAAGTGCGTACCAGTGTGTCTGGGCTCTCGAAAACACTGACATATCGTTAGCTGCAGCTCTAATACATACACAATCTCACACACTCACAGACATTCTCACACAAACACTCCAAAAACATTTTTTTCCCCTCTTTTTAAGTTCCACCCAGTCTTTCTACCTTATGAGAACTGGAGTGGATCCTCAGCCTGGGGTCCAGTGTGGGCTGTGTGACGGATCTCCATCTACATGCGCATTGCTTGTACAGCTCCCTCGCGTGCCCTGTAGAGGTGCCAGGAGCCAGAATGTGATGTCACTCCGGTACAGGCACCTCTACAGGGTATGCAAGAGGGGCTGTAAGCAATGCACATACAGATGGAGCTCCCTTGCCACCATATCCCTAGCCCACCCCGTCTCAAGCTGACACTCAGTGCCGGGCAGCATATTTTGTACCTCTCACCTATAAAAGTGGAAAGCATGCGGCGACCCACTGAACATGGGGTCGCGACCCACTTTTGGGTCACAACTCACCAGTTGGGAACCAAAGGCCTAAACAAACTTCCAGGGTGGCAGGCCCAGGCTTGACTTTTACAGGAAAGTCAAGATTTGCATTTCATTTTAGTTATAGAGATCTCTGGATCAACTAAACCTTTTTACAGAAGGTTTTCACCGGAGGCTACCTAAGCTTATAGGTTTATCTAGAACAGTCTTCTAGCTTCCCAAGGTGTGCCTCAAATATTTCACACAGTGTCATGCCTTTCCATTGTGGAGGTAAGCAAGCCAGCAGTACCATGGAAACCAATGACGCTAATTCAGGGTGGAATCTATTCAGAAAAGAATGGCGAGTACGGTAAAATCAATAAATAACATAATACATAACATAATAATAATAAATAATGTTTGCACTAATACATGGCAGAATGTAATACTACCACAAAATACAAAGATTTAAATACTCAAATTGAAGTGTGATCGCAAAACAATAACGCTTGCCGCATTTTTTGCAATCACACTGCACCGGAACACTGTTGGTGGTGCCATTGACTTGTAGCACCTCTCCTCCTCCCTTCCCAGAATGCAGGGGGGAGTTTAGTATGTGATACAGTGCGTTCCAGCAGCTAACCGCTCTGGAAAGCACTGTAATTGGTGTTAACATGCCCTCAATGTGAAGGGAGAATTCTGATGTAAAAGGGGGGCTTCTGATGTAAAGGGGGCTCCTAGTGTGAAAGGGGAGAACTGATGTGAAAGGAGGGGGCTCCTGATGAAAAGGGGGGATTCTTGTATTTTTCATCCCAGCTCATAGTACTTTAACTTTCCTAAGTACACAGCCTCTCCTGTTGTATTAAATCCATCTTTTTTGCTTCTAGATTAAACATGTAATGACAATGCCTTTGCCAGTAACATCAGTTCAAAACACTCTGTCTCTATAACTGGCATCATTTTTGTACTAATACATGGCAGAATGTAATACTAGTACAAAATACAAAGACATAAATATTCAAATTGAAGTTTCAAGACCATATAAAACCAAAGGCCTCACACTTATCACTGGAGAAGGTTCTCACCACCAATATCATTTTTATTTTACAAATACAAACTAAACTAACCTTATAATAAGCTGGGACCTTCTTTCAAGAGGCAGAAAATTTGAAAGGGTATAATTCTGACTTCTTACAAAATATATTACATAGGTTATCTTCCATTCATATAACTTTATGCATATATGTAAATATTTTGTGACATACTCTATTTAGCATTAAAGTAGACCTGAATTCAAAAAGACAAAGATCTGCCTTGTTATAAGAAATATCTAGAAATGGTAATTATGCCTAAGCAGTACCCTGAAAATGTACCTTTTCGCCTGGAATTCCGCCTGCGGCTGTAAGGCCTTGTTCACACCGAAAGCGTGTGTGTTCCAGAGCGGTAGCTGCTGGAACACACCTCGATCGCTGAGAAACTTCCCCTTGCGATTTGGGGCGGGAGGGGGGCGTGGCGGTGCATTGTATTCAATGGCACCGCTTCCACCCCCCCGCGCAGTGAGATCGGACGCGTAGCAAAACTTTACAAGCGTTCTGTTCCACTGCAAACGCAAAAAATAGATCTTGCCCCATTCTCACATGAGCATTTTATAGCTCCAAGGTACATTAAAATCCCATTGTCTTCTATGATGCCTGTTCAAACCTGAGCACTCAAGCACCAGTAGCAAAACACCTATCACTCCAAAAAGAGCTTCTTTCTCAGGCTGAACCAAGCATTTTTTACCCATAGACTTTAAAACACCTGAAAAAATGTGTGTTGAAGTGCGTCTTTCAGACGTGCCAATTTAAAAGTCTATGTGGTAAAAAAAACACTCAATTCTGCTTTTATAGTAAGTAGTACATAAAAAGTACTGAAAAATGTGCCTGTAAATCGCCTATGTTCACACTTATGTAAATGCGTCCTTAATCTCTGCTGCCTCCAACTAATAATTTCATCAGATTTGGAGTGAGATTTGGTGATGTGAATACTGTGCTGCTCACTGTTCTCCTTGCTAGAGGCTCTGACATAAGGAAGGTAAAGCAGATCTTCATCCATAAAATGCCTCTGATAAAAATCAAATATATACGCAAAAAAGTGTAATCTGATAATCTCTATTTATTAGAGTGTCAGTGTAATAACCAAGCATTTTAGTAGGCTGTGCAAACAAAACCAATAGTAGTAACCTGATGAGCAGTGCAACCAGGGACGTATTAACATAGGGACTACTGGGGCGCTACCTCCAGCCCACCAATGAAAATAGGCCTGGCCGGCCCGGATCGCCTCGGTATGTCCAATGGCAATCCGGACCAGCTGGGCTGAACCATATCAGGCAAAGGTGCCGGCTAGGGTTGCCACCTGTCCGGGATTCACACGGACAGTCCGGATTTCAGGCCAGCTGAAACCCGGACACAAGATGTCACGATGTCAAGCTGGGCAGGGCTAAAGATGAGGGTGGACAGCACGGGACATGGAGGGATGCTGGAACTGTGGGAACAAGGAGGTGTCTAAAATACAGGGTGCAGATAGGTCTTACAGACAAATAAAAGACAACTTTAAAAAAAAAAAAAAAAAAATTCCCGGTTCCTATGTACAAGCAGACAAATGCAAACAAGCGTGCATTTCGTGAACACGACGGTTGCACCACGTTACATATCGCCGTGTAAGCAATAATTCTAGGGCTATCCCTTACGGTAAACACTAAAATGATAAGCCATAAAAGCTTATAAAGCGTCACCTATGTGCAATTTTGGGGTATTGTCGTTTTCACAATTTTAAGGCTCGACATGACCCCATCTTTTATATTTACTAAAAAAAAAAAAATCGGATTCTGTTTCTGTGCACTAAAATACATTTTAGTGCATTTTATCCTAAAAACATTGGTTTGATAAATATTATGCAAAATGCTTCTAGCATTTTGTTTTCTCTGCTTCCAGAAAACACAATTGTTTGAAGGTGTTCAACTGTTTACTAATAAGAAATTCAGATGTTATCATGTGTGTGCAAACGTTGCTCTGGACGGCAAGTGGTTAAATGTCTGCACAAGCTCTAACTTACATTCACATTGTAATAGGTCACAGAGCACAGGTCTCAAACCAGGAAAGCATGTTGGTCAGCATCATAGTTAAAACTTCCCGTCCATTCCAGACCTCTGCTATGAGACCTGCGAGCTGAGCTTTTTAGCAAATTTGCGTTGCAGACACATTACCCAAAACTCTACAAAACAGAATCTTTCATTATAATATGTAGCTGTTGGGCCCCACGCAGGAACCAGCCCAATCCAACCCCCCAGTTATATAATATTATTACTGCACAGGATTTATATGGTGACAACAGTTTACATAATAAAGGGGGACAGTACGGGTGCAATTCAATACGGGGGCCCTGCTTGTGAGAGCTTACAAGATAGGAGGCCATATCTGCTGCCGAATTTAAACACATTGACCAATCCATAACTGCAAAGGATCATGTTCTTAGGGGAGCAAAGATCAGTTATTTGCTTCATGTTTTTGAAGCTTTCAAAATATGTTTTGCAAAGCCGATGACTGTTCTGTAATATAAAAGAAAAAGGTCTAGTACACACTAGTGTTGCTCAAAGTTTATTAGGTGGGCAAACCAAATGGCCTGTTTGCTTTGGCATACAGGCGAACCTCTGGCTGCTGCAGGAAGTTAAGCTTCCCATTAAGGTCTGTGCATCAGCCCCCCTTGGTTGCTAGGACGCTGTCGGCCAAGCAGTGTCCTAGCAACCAATGATGCATCCCCGACCCCTTGGTTTACATCCAGCTGCTGACCGAGAACCCATGTGGCAGCTGACTGTGATCTAGGGCAAGGGTAGCCAAACGCTGGTCCTGCAGCTGTGGTGAAACTACACATCCCATGATGCATCTCTCTCCAGGAGTCATGTGTGTGGCTGTGAGAATGTTGCAATGCATCATGGGATTTGTAGTTTCACCACAGCTGGAGGACCAGCTTTTGCCTACCCCTGATCTAAGGGGCCAGGGATGCTGGCTAACATCAATGTCAATATCTATAGCAGGGCCAAGGAAATGTCAGCTGTGGGCGAGTGAGCGACCGGGGCAAGATCGATATGTTTTTGTCGTCAGCAAGTTGATGTTCATCAATGGATCTTCATTGCTGAATGACATGACTGGTGATAGATTAACACCGTGGGGCATTATATTGGGGTGTTTTTAGTAGACCCCTTTTCCAATGGTGTCAGTGTTATTATTTACTTTATAATTTTTTTTGTGGGTTCCCCTTCAAATCCATACCAGATACTCATCAAGGATATTTGAAGATTGCTGTGCAAAGGGTGGGATGGAAATATCACCTCGGTACAGTTCCTCTTTAAAGTCTATTTTAACTTCGCTACCATTCACACTTGCATGCATGCTGTTACACCCGCACAGCTGCAAACAGAGCCGCCTGCTCATTTTAAAGGGCTGCCCTACGCATGACAGTCACACCAAACACCTCCCTGCACCTTGTTTTTTTCAAAGCGTGCCACAGCAAAACACAATGGAGGAATTGATCAAAACTGGAGCAGAGAGAATCTGCAGCAGCTGCCCATAGGAACCAATCAGCTTCTCTCTTCAGTTTGCTCAGTTGAAAATGAAAGATGTTAAAGCTGTTTGCTATCTGCAACTGCTCCAGATTCTGTCTGCTCAAGTTTTGATAAATTCCCCCCAAGGTACTTTGCTAGCCTCTGCTTTAGTGCGATTTCATGAACCTGAAAGCATATGGTGTAGCAAGGTGCATTGGGTACCCTTAACAATGAATGACATCACAGCAAACCTAGAAGCCTATGTTCAGGAGAAGAAAAAATTGCCCCCACACTGAAAGGGTTAAGTCTCCTTACATTATTTTTAACCCTTGCAGTGGGGCTACCCCCGCACTGCAAGGGTTAACTGCTCATTTTTGTCTAGGGCTGAAAATAAAAAAAGTTATACTCACCCGATCCTTAGGCCCCGTTCACATATAGTGACTTGTCGCGCGATTTACGCCACGATATCGCGCATTTTTGCCGCGCGATATCGCGAGAAGTCGCCGGCCAATGCTATTCAATGGAGCTGTCTTAACTCCATGTCGCTCGTCGCGGTCGCAAGTCGCTTCTACCGGACCCTTTTTTCGGCGGATTTTGCGCGCTTTTGCTTTTTTTCTATGGAGCCCGACGGAGAAGAAGATCGCGCTACCGTCGCTGGAACGTCGCCCCGAAAGTCGCGCTATCCCGGCCGCTGCAAAGGTATGTCGCTACATGTGAACGGGGTCTCAAAGCTAGTAGCGCTTCCTCTATTGCAGTGAGGCTATGTGCCTCGGCGTCCTCACATCCAATGCACTGTATTGGACATGATGACTTGAGAATCCTTAGGCTCTATTCAAACGTGCGGAGCTGCTCTAAATAAAAAAACAATGCACTTCAATGTGCATCGTTCACACCATTGCAGGCACTGTACGTAACATGACCCCCAAAAATAGTGCAAGCACCATAATACGGCCGATTACGCACATTTGCAGCTATTTAGAACTGCAAACGATATGTGTGAACGCAGCCTCAGACTGCTGCAGTGGAGAGGGAGAGGCGCTGGAAGGATTGACATGCATGCATGCAGCATTTTTACTTATCTGATCACCATTCCCCTGGCAGCAGGTGATCACCTTGTCTCCCCTCTGCTCTGGTTTGTGGATTGTCCTCATTGTCTGCATTACGGGCCCTACATTGTACGTGATAACATCAGTGAGCCTCCGACTGCCAGAACACAGGGGTGGTAGAGGCTAAAGGTGCCCATACACCTTACAACCATCGCAAGACTTTTGTCTTGCGATGGTCGTAAGCTAACGAAAAGCTTGTACGATCCGCCCATCTTGGACAGGTAGATCATACTTGCGATCATCGAAAGCCCGACCCGCTGAGAGGCGGGTTTCCGACAAGCTCAATGCTGAATGGGCTAGAAACCCGTTTTCTAGCATGCTGGTTCGACAAAAGACGTGCGACCGTACAGTAAAAACGGTCGCACGCCTTCCATACACCTTGCGATTATCGTACGATCGCGGGATTTCCCGCGATTATCGTACGATAATCACAAGGTGTATGGGCACCTTAAGACTGCCGATTCTGGAGCCTGTGGGGATCAGGTAAGTAAAAGTCTTCTACGCAGGTCTCCGGGAAGTAAATGAGCCCCATACAAGGGGAAATTCCCCCCCTAAGGCTTTAAAAGTGACATGTTTTGGCACCCTACAAAAACAGGGGTTAAGAAAATAATCCTAACCACAGGAGCAGTTTGGTTTCCAGATTGTAGTGAAGATAAATATAAGCACACTTACTGTCAAAAGTAACAGAAGCTTGTACTGTGTGATAGATAGATAGATAGATAGATAGATAGATAGATAGATAGATAGATATAAATATTGATTAGCAATGCTAGAACAGACACAGCAGAGGAGTGGATCTCATTCATTAGTCAGGCCAATGCTCAGCTCATTCACAGACAGATAAGGAGAGGTCAGTGTACAGATTACACACATGTCAGAGTGGTCGTCCCCCCGTGTGACTTACCACATTCCTCCATGTCCCAAGCGGAGTCAGACTCCCTGTGACCGCAGCCCCCACTGATTGCAGAGCTTGTATGTCTGCCCAGGTCCGTGTGCAGCAGCGGGGAGGACTGGTGCAGGCTGCCCTCTCCTCCTCCCCCGCTCCCAGTCACCCCTCGCCCAGGTCCCTGGGTCACTAGCAGCAGAAGAGTGCATAGTACAGCCACATAGGGTGCCATCATCTCCCCCCAAGTCTCCGTACAGTTGTGTGTACATACACTGCCCTGAGCCACGCCCCCTCCTCTACTGCCGCAATGAGCTCCTGGGACATGTAGTACTCAGCCGATGTTACTGGTCTGTGTCTAGTCGCGGCAGCGCCAGTGATACTGCGACTCCCGTGAGCCTCTGCGCTTCATTCACCAAGCAGGAAGTGGAGGAAACGGTGCTTGCTGTCAGATCAGGAGAGGCTGCAGCGTCTGGGGCAGTTAGGTGGGTGTGTCGTGGATCAGCCACACGGTCACCGTCACTTATTGTATACAGAGATGTTTATGTGGATTATGTATGTATGTCATGTGTTGTATGTGTTGATATATGTATGTCATGTGTTGTACGTATTGATATATGTATGTCATGTGTTGCATTGTATTGTGCTGTATTGGACAAGAATCAAGTGTTGTGGATCAAGCCATAAAGGTGCCCATACACCTGACGATTATCGTACGATAATCGCAGGTGATCCCGCGATCGAACGGCAGGTGTATGGGCAGCGTGTGACCGCATTTACTGTACGGTCGCACGACTTTACACGACTGTACAGTTTTCGGCAGGTTGGTAGCGCGATCGCAAGACGAAAGTCGCACGGGCCGGTGTGCGCAAGTGCACACTGCCCGCTCAACATTGCAATCGTTGGCAAGCCCTCCCCTCAGCGGGGAGGGCTTGCGATGATCGCAAGTACGATCTGCCTGTCCAAGATGGGCAAGCGGTACGAAGTTTTAATCACCTTACAACCATCGCACAACGAAAGTCGCCCCCTACCCCCTTTACATATTTACAAGTAATAAAGTGTGTTGTGCTGTGAAAACTCATATTTTGCATGTTAGTTTAGTCTTAATGGCACCCCAAAGCAAATTGTCAATGTGTGTTGCAGCACAACAATGTGCTGTTGTGTTACCAACAAAAAGTACATGCATCATTCATTGGTGCATTTTGTTGTGTTAGGGTCACCCTACAGATTAGAATCTGTCCATGCAATCTTTGTACAATCAACTTTAGATTTACCAAAACTATGTCATATGAGGACCAAGCTAAACTATCAGATCAGTTTGTATCCAATCAGACAGATCATTGCATCAGATTGTTGTGTGTGGGGAGCTTCACACAACATGTGACATAACGCATTAATCCACCTGGCGGCAGGGTCCAGTGTTCACCTCTTCTCTTTGATGCTTCAGGTTGTGTTTAGGCCCTCACCATCCCCACATACAATGCAGTACTATTGGCCCTGCATTGTATGTGATATTGTATTTTATTGTATTCAGCCGGCATTCACAGCTGTCAGAATACAGTGCCTGCAGCTGTGCCATCCATGTTTTTCGCTGCCGTCGACGTATGCCATGTGTCAGTGGGTCATTGTAAGCAAGAGCCTGTTCACACGTGTAAAGTTGACTGTTGGCTTTACAGTGGAAGCCGACCGATCACTTCCATGGACTGTCAAATATGGGGCTTCTGAGCACTAAAATGAATTTAAGTGTATTTAGTTATTGAACATTTTGGTTTGATAAACAGTTGGGTCAATATCATACAACATAAGAAATATATTGTGAAGTATTTTCTGAAAGCAGGGACTCTGCTTTCAGAAAATATATAATTTTTGGGAGGCAATTTTCAGGCCTAAAATGTGCATTTTAAGAAGTGTGCAAAAAATGCAAAAACACCTCCAACAGCAAAAGGGTTAAATCAGACCTGGCTGGGTCTGCCTGGAAATGTGAAAGTCAGAGGCATTCATTAGCCAGTCAATACCTCTCACATTTCTGGTCTCACAGCTGCGGTATGGAAGAGAAATTGATACATTTCTCTCCCTTATAATGTTATTGTTGATCGTAAACACCAAAGTCACAGATATTAGAGTAAGTTTCCTTCTGCGTAATTAACCATTTTATTTCATGCCCATTCCATCTGTAGAACATTGTACATTATGCCTAACAAATGTCCATATAATATATTAGGTGCATATTTTTCTTATTCAGCTGTTGTATGTAAATTTGAGCATTTCATTTTATTATAGCATTTGTTAAATAACCTATTGATGATTTGTTGACAGGCATCCTTTAATTACAAAGCAGAGTTACAGTATGTATGGAAAGCATGAAAATGAGAAGCCAATATTTCGCTGCATTGAATGCAATGAGGAGTGCAATGAACTGTACAGAGATTACAAACATGGAGTACTGAAGATCACTATCTGTGTAAGTTTGACTGAGACATGGGATAATTTATTCCAATATGAACTTTGTGAATTGTTATAACTTATTTTCTCTGGGTTGAGAATATTTGAACAGTCTATGGGCGGCTTTGTTATCTTGTGTTGACCATTTGATGCACAGCAGTAAGTTGATGAATTAGTAGCTTCCAGCATTGTGAGATCTGGACACAGAAATGAGATCTTTCATGTTGCCAGCTTCAGTGGCCAGTAATGTACGTATGGTATTCCAGGGGTTATTGTAGGTTATGTAGTAAATAAGGGGTTACATTTTAGGGTAAGAGCAAGGGTGTCAAAGTAACCGGCCCACAAACCGGAACCATGCGGCCCGCATTTGACTGACAAGTCAGACATGCAGTAACGGACCACATACCTGAATTGGGGGAGCAGCTACACGGTCTGCATCTCTGTCAGATGCAGACCGCATAGCTATTCCTGGGGGTGCTGGCACTCAGTGTTAGTCAGAGTGGCGTGTGCTCTGACAGCCTTCACTGAGCGCCGGCCAAAAGGAAGGATTAGTAAGGTCTATACCAGCTAAAGGTGCAGACTGTACTAATCAACCACTGGATCACCAGGGAATGTGCCTCCTCCCTGCAAAAAATGTGAGCAGGCGAGGGGGTGCTTTTATTTTAAGAAGGTGTGAGTGTGTGTTATTGTGTGGGTGTGTGTATTTCTCTGTGCGTATTTCTGTGTGTGAGTGAATGTGAATCTGGTCCTCTATGATTTAAATTGAAACCTGTGGGAAAAAAACCACACACATATACTGACACTGCACACATATACATACAGATATGACACACACAGAAATATTAACACACATACCGACATCACTCACTGAAATCCTGACAGTACACACACAAACCATCACAAAAAAATATACTGACGTTGCATACAAAGAAACCACCAAAAACACATATACTGACATTATAAACACACGCCGCAGACATTAACACTGGTACCGTATATAGTTAAATTTTGTTTTAAGTAGGGATGTCCCGATGCCACTTTTTCAGGCCCAAGTACAAGTACATCCCCTCATGTACTTGCCGATACCAATTACCAATACTTTTTCTTAAAGGGACAGGTGACTTTAAATGATCCATAGTACAACTACATGTTATGTACTATGGATCATGATTTAACCTATTCATGTTAGCAGAGGATAATTGTAAATCTATTGTTGGAATGTAGTAGAGGTGTGTGCTGTATATATGTGCTACATACTACATATACATTACACACGTCCAGTACACTCCAGCAATAGATTTACAGCCAACCCCGTCCCAGCTTCCCTCACACACAGTTTCACTCTGATCCCTGTTGCCTCACGCGGTGCCTCTCGTAGTCGGCGCTGGGCAGAATCGCTGCATCGCGTCTCGGTGCTCAGCTTGTGGGAGGCGCTCACAGTTCTGCCCTGCTAACATGAATAGGTTAAATCATGATCCATAGTACATATACAGCACACACGTCCAGTACACTGCAGTAATGAGGTTACAATGATCACCTGCTAACATGAATAGGTTAAATCATGACCCATAGTACATATACAGCACACACGTCCAGTACACTGCAGTAATGAGGTTACAATTATCCTCTGCTAACATGAATAGGTTAAATCATGAACCATAGTACATAATAGTACATAACATGTAGTTGTATATCTGTATATATGCAATGTGTGTTCATCTAAGGGACTACTTCCTCTGACTGCTAGTCTCATGAAATTTGGTGATGTCACTACCGTGCTGCTTACTGTTCTCCTTTCAGGAGAGGAAGCTGTACCGGGGGGCTGTACTATGAGTATCTTCCTGTTTTTTTTTCACTCTGTGGATCTGTGCTTCTTCCATCTCTTGCTGCTACTTCTATATTCCCTCAACAGTTATCAGAGCACCAGTCATGAGGAAGCAAAGCCCCGCTCCTCTACTGAGATGGCCACCTACACACAGAGACACAGTTCATAACAAGGAATAGTAAGTTAGTAATACGAAAAAATCAACGGCAGGGAACCTACAGACACTTCTGATATTTGCTTTTTTAGGGCATAGCTTCCACAGTTCAGGTCCTCTTAAAGGTTAACTGTTAGGGTTAAAGGTTTAACGGAAACCTGAACTAAAAAAGAAAAATGGGGGCTGTCATCCTAATTAACATGTTAGTTGCCTGATATTAAAGCTATTGGATCAAGATGTCAGGAAACTAGAATTTTCAGAACGAAATAAAACAATTGTCACCTACATGCTTCCCTCACTGGAGACAAAGTGATAAGGTCTTTGTAAAGGGCATCTGCCGAATCCCTTCAACTCACCTTACCAGCATTCACCCGCTGCTCCTGCCTCCTGCCTCCGTCATAGCACTAAGATCCCTAGTGTCCGCTGGTGTTGGACTCAACTAGGGGAGCATAGAGGTCACTCCCCCCCCAGGCTTTTTGCAGTGCTCATACCTAGTAATTGGTTGCTAGACCCAAGCACTGTCACATGGGAGAAAGTCCCATATGCCCATACCTGGAAACACTGGGTATTGTTGCCAGCTGTGAAAAAGAAAAGTGTGTCAATATTATCTAACTATTTGAAGTTTCCAAAGTGATTTTGTTACAAAATGTTAGTAAAAGTGATCCCATTTATTCCTTTACCACAGTGGAATATTAATCAGTCATTCGAAAACCTTTTTGTTAGCATTGTACTGTTCTCTGCTAATAAAGCTGGCTCTGGTCATAGCACATGATGGCCCACTTTTAAAAACAAAAAACTGACGGAATGAGGGCTGAGCCTGAGCCTGAACCCCTAAATTGAACAATTTCATGTCAGAAACCTTAATCACGATTTGGATACAGGCTCAGAGGAGAATTTATCAAAACTGGAGCAGACAAAATCTGGAGCAGCTGTGCAGGGCAACCAATCAACATACACTTTTCATGGTCAAAGCTTAACTGAGCAAATTGAAGAGAGAAGCTGATTGGTTGCCATAGGCAACTGCTTCAGATTTTGTCTGCTCCAGTTTTGATAAATTCCCCCCTCAATGTGTACAAATATTGCATCCCATTTCATTTTTACATTGATAGAAAAGTTTTAGCTCTGCAGCTTAGCAACATAATTTAAAAGGATATTCAGCTCAGGCTGCAGAAACTAAACAATCTCCCTAAATTGGGACTCTGGTGTTGAGCAGAGCATGGATCACACAACAATACAAGTTTTTTTTACAGCACCTGCTAAATTAAAGGTAACCGACTGCTAATTTGATTGTCAGTCTGCTTAATGTCATTTGGATCCAATGAAAATTGCAGTGTCTATAGGAACTTCCCAAATATAGCAAATATCCCAGCCAATCAATTTCAGATAGGCTGTTGACTGCTTTGGATTTGATTGCTGCAGGTGACTTCTGTTGAGTGTTTAGACATGAGGTATAATCATCAATCTGAAAAAACAAAAATAACTGTTTGGTGGTCAGGTATTGAAACCATGTCTAGTTTAACTTTAGAATGGCATACAAGGAGAACTGTGGAGTCCTTTTTGTAATTCGTAAGATGGCATTCTGTGTTATATATATATATATTTCAGTCTTTTAATGCTGTTACACTTTTTATCTTCTCTTTTTCAGAAATCCTGCCAAAAACCAGTGGACAAGTACATAGAATATGACCCAGTCATTATCCTGATCAATGCCATGCTGTGCAAAGTACAAGCATATAGACACATTCTGTTTAACACAAAAATCAATGTAAGTCACTAGACATGTCACACAAATTGCATTCAGTTAAGATAAGGAACATTGTTTGCCTACATTTACTACAACTAGAAAGCCCACATTACTTTGCAAACAAGTGATATCATTGGGAATATAAGTGCTATTAGTACACAGATAGCTTGAACTAAACCTGTGCATACACTGTGTCATTTGATGTAAGAACAGCTTTTAGGGGAATATTTATAAAGTAGTTAATCTAACATCCAAACATTCACTGTAGGTGAATCTTTCTGCTGCATGACAGCAATTGTTTCTTCACCAGTAAATGTGTGGTGAAAGTCACCTTTACTGCTTTAAATATATACCCCGTAGGGTAACCAAGATATTTTCTATTTGCATCAATCCAGATGTGAATAAGCTTCATTAAAGAATCCTGAGCCTGGGATATCAATGGGTATGTATGCCCTGCAGTATGGGTGCTGCAGCCTGATAAAGTTTAAACTGTCAAAAAAAAGAGGGGTGAGGAAGGGGAGAGGGGATGGTTAGGGAGGCAGCCGCAGAGCTCTTAAGTATATGAAAATATGGAGCACTGGATGTACAAGGTAATTATAGGGAGACTACCTCATGCCAGGTTCTTGAAGTATTCCAAACTCCTGAAGGCAATTTAAGAGGACCATCTTTTCATAAAAGAGTCATGCGTATCATTATATTTGGCTATTTTTTCCATCCTTATAATATGACATAGTTCCTTCACCCAGTCATGAATAAGAGGGTTGTTGGTGTTGTTCCAATATCTGGGAATAATAGCTCTGACTGCGCATAGGAGTAATCGTAGCAGATATTTCTTACCCGCTTAGAATAATTCAATCCTCAGGGTTAGCATGAATGCAGGGATGGAGGCACAGAAGACACAGCAGTCAGCGTTGGATCAGAGACCGGCACCAGCGCTGGAGGGACTCCTGAAAACTACTGGAATGAAGAAGATGATCAGATTTAGAGGCATCATTTAAAGCAGCATTGGGTGGCAGGAAAAAAATGTGACTTTAATGTCACTTTAAGTCAAGTAGGATAGTTTAATGGAGTTCCAGTAAAGGAAAGGTGTGATTTTCTTGCTGGAGGGAAGTCAGGATTATCAATAATTAGGATAAGAGGGCCCTATGCTGTAGAAAGATGATATTCGGGGAAGGGTTTTTCGGAGGAAGCCATGGTAATTATTATTATTATTATATAGGATTTATATAGCGCCAACAGTTTGCGCAGCGCTTGTTAGGTAATCTTGTCAGGCATAGGGTAGCGATGTCTTTTTCTACCAGGACCAATAAATGTAGGTTCTTTTCCTCAAACTAATCATTGACACGCATAATTATGGTTGCTTTAAAATACAGTTCAATGTCTGCTAAGGCAACACCACCCTGTCCCTTGTTCCTAGTGAGAATAGAGTTGTGGAGTCTCGATCTCTTCCCTCCGCATATAAATCTTGTAAGAGCAGAGACGGGCTAAAAATTGTCTGGCTATCGCTACAGGGACCGTTTGGAATAGATAAAGACAATAGGGTAGTATGTTCATCCTAAACTGTGCTAATACACCAAACCAGGTATGATTGAACGTTGTGCCTGATTGGTACATATGTCAGGAAGTATAGGTTTAGAGGTGATGTTATATAGTTTGTTATGGTTGGCCAATATATGTACACCTAAGTATTTCATGTGTATGTGGTCCCATTTTAAGGTAAATGTATTTTGGATATAAAGCTGTTCTGCTTAAAGTAAGGTTTTGTTAAGGGCTTCATTTTTTGTAGATTTACTTTTTAATCACTGATTAATGCCCTACATTCCCATAGACACACTCCTAAACCTTGTGGACGCCTTCCCAGAAGAGTTGAAACTGTTATAGCGGCAAAGGATGGGCTAACTCAATATTGAACCCTATGGACTAAGACTGGGATGCCATTAAAGTTCATGTGCGTGTAAAGGCAGGCGTCCCAATACTTTTGGCAATATAGTGTAAATAGGGTGACGAGGAAAACCCTGTCTTGTCTTGTTATGGATCAAGAAAGCTTGGCATAGTAAACCATTAATTCTAGCTGTAGGAGAAGTGTACAGTGCCATAATTTTCTCCACGAACTATCAGGGGAAGTAAGTGTGTATGAGTTATAGATAGATTTTCTGCATTAGAAAATAAGCAAAGCGGAATAATTGTCATCTACCTATTCCTTATGAATTTCAGAGGGTATATATATGGTTTCATATGATTTGCTAAGACTATTTAATATATTTTGAGGTCTATTTTCTTTTATCTGCTATAGATTTTTCTTTTGTGATAATACTCGCATAACATGTGCTTAGTAGTAAGGCAGTGTTTTTGTTTGTTTTACCAGATTCATGGCAAACTTTGTATATTTTGTCTGCTCTGCGAAGCCTACACTAGATGGCGACAGCTGTCTGGATCCAGCAACCACACAGATCCTGAGGATTTTATTCGATATGCAAAAGAATGGGATTTCTACAGGCTGTTTGGAATAGCTGCTTTGGGTATAACCAAACGTTACAATATCTATAGTCATACCATCATGTTATGAGATCTTGTACAGATTCTGAATTTAAAAACATCTGACAGAATAAAGGTATCTTTTATAATGATTTTATTTAACCATTTCAATACCCGCACATTAAACCCCCTTATTACCAGACCATTTTTTAGTTTTCAGTGATGTGAAAATTTGGCTAAGAATTACTCTGTCATGCAACACTCTAACCAAATTTATTTTATATCATATTTTTTTGAGACAGAGATTTGTTTTGGTTGTATTTAGTAACCACTTTTTCAATTTTCTACTATAGAAAATGTTGGAAAAACGTTACCCTTTCTATAACATAGCAAATAAAAAAAGTAGACATTCCAAGGTGATCTGATTTTTTTGGGAATTAAGTAAAATAGTGCCTGGTCTGCAGATGGTTACATTTTAATAAACAATCTAGTCTGTAATCTCTCCTCTAAGCCTAGAAGCCAAAACCCAAGCATTCTGATTGTTATTTTTTTTTCTACTCAAAAACATTTTAAAAATGTATTTAAATTAATATTTTTGGCTCATTGAAGGTTGCCTTGTGAGACCTCCAAAATGTAACACATTTACAGGACGCAATAATATATGTATTCATAAAGGTACATTTGCATGTTGTCCAATGCATTCATACATAAGGTAAAATGTGTATTTCTAATGATTTCCTTCACAGAACAGACAGCCTACCTCATGGGAATCTTCATTGTTCTGTTTCTGGCACTGCTCAAGCCTTTGAAGTCAGGTTCTGACTTTGCTCTTCTACTTAAAGCACTGTTGTTATCAAGTTATGGGAAGCTCCTGCTGATTCCAGCTGTCATTTGGGAACATGACTATACTCCCCTATGTCTAAGGCTTATCACTCTCTTTGTGCTGACTTCAAACACCCAGGCTATCCGAGGTAATACATTTCATTTTTGTTTTTAAACTGTAAGACTGGCCATATACTGTTTGATTTTTAGCTAGTTTCTGCTGAATGTGGCCAAATTCAAGACATGGGTGGCACTGTCATCACAACCCCACCCTGGGCTCAACACAAGTCAAAGCGATTTCGCTTGCATCCAAGCAGATGCTGTTCTTGTATTTGGCTGCTGATTCCAGATATCCACTATCCATGCTGGTAAACATGCATGGGGAAGTTGATGGATATCTCACATTCAGCCCGCAAGGCTGAACGAGAGACATTTGAAGTGTGTATGGCCAGAGTTATTACTAAACTTTAGGTAATGAAGATATTTAATTGAAGGAAAAAATGTTCTGCTTATAAACGGACTATAAATTAAATATTATATCTCCATGCTAGACTATCATATTTTAAAGGAGAACTATGGGGTTCTATCTTTTCTTGATTAATGCATTCCTTAGGCTAAATAAGTAAATTATGTAATTTACTCTAATTAGCCAAAATGCACAGTAAGGCTGTAAACCCTTATTTAAGGTGGTGGGCGGGGCTAAGCGCCGCAATGAGGAGACATCCCGACGTGTCTGACGGGATCCTCCTCACTGTCACTGACAGTGATTCTTGAGAGCTGCTGCGCGTCCACGAATATATGGACATGCGCAGCAGCTCTCTCCTTACCTGCACTTCCCCGTGTGCCAGCTCCTTCCCCTCTCTCTCTCTCTCTCCCTGCCCTGTGTGACACTGACATAATAAAAAGATCGTGGATCGCTGATGACAGAGGGGAAGGAGCCCTCTCTCTCTGTTCAGCATTTACTACAAATGGGAACGTCCATATATGGTAAATTATGTCACTGGAGATCCCTGCAGATCGATGCTTGCCAGTCTGCAGGGATCCCCGCGCAGCAGCTCTCAAGAATCACTGTCAAGAATCACTATCAAGAATCAAGAATCCCACACCTCCTCCCAGGCATCGTCCGAGAGGTCCGGCACATCCACCACCCACTTCAGCCTGCAAGGGAGTTTATGTACACCTGCCTTAGCTGACAGGGCTTGGTATACCAGTGATAAAGGCTTTTGTAGACCCTCCCGCCGAAGGAGGGATTCCAAAGGCGAGACGGTAAGAGCGCAGTGTGACCTCCCCCCCCCCATTTGCCGTATTTGAAAGTACCTAAACAGGTAATTGTTCGTAAGGTTAAATTTCCCCTGCAGTTCTGCGAAGGAGGCTAGTGAACTGGTCAAAGTTAGATCCCCCACGGTCCTTATTCCCCTCTCCGGCCAGATATTGAAGTCAGGAATATCCATAAAGTGTCGCAGTTTAGGGTTATTCCACAGAGGGGCATGTGGCGACATATATGGGGATTGTCAGGATAGAGGAGTTTACACACCTCATCCCAAGCCTTAAGTGTTGCTGTCATGGATACCGTCAGAGTGTATGGTGCCCCCACCCCTCTATACACCAACCCGGTCAAGGCTGCATAGGACCCCACCGAGGTGGCCTCCGTCACCACCACCGCATCACTATCCTCCGCGGTTAGCCAACGATGGACCCCCACCATCTGCCCAGCTAAATAATATTTTTTGAGGTTGGGTAAGGCTAAGTCCCCCTGTGTCCAGGGCTCTTGGAGGAGACTACGTTTAACCCGCGGAGTCTTGTTATTCCACACAAAGGAGGAGAACAGCTGATGCATCTTTTTAAAGAAAGCATTGGGTATATGTACAGGGGAGTTACGCAAAAAGTAGAGCAGGACTGGGAGCACCTTCATTTTGATAAGGTTAGTGCGTCCAATTAGAGTCAATGGCAGATGCATCCACGCCTCCAACCTGCGCTTAGTGGTGAGGAGTAAAGGAAGGACATTCAGTGCATAATAATCCTCTACCTTGGCAGTAATAGTGACCCCCAGGTAAGTAAGCCTGTCCACCCACTGGAGAGGGAGGTCTGGGTCCACCTGTGAGCGTGTCAGGGGGTTTAACGGTAAAATATGCGACTTTGACCAGTTCACCCACAATCCTGAAAAAACAGCAAACTTTTCAAGCACCTCCAACACCGCGCGCAGGGAGGGTCCTGCATCAGAGAGGAACAGAATGAGGTAATCTGCATATAGATGTAGCCAGATGTTCCTCAATTCCCCCCACCCGGATACCCCGAATGTGTGGAGAGGAGCGGAGGGCCACCGCCAGGGGCTCCATCACAAGAGCAAATAGGCCTGGTAATAAGGGGCAGCCCTGACGTGTGCCCCGCTCCACCTCAAAAGGTGCGGAAAGTGCATGACCAATCTTTAGAGCCGCCCTGGGTCTATTGAACAGTATAGCAATCCATTTCTGGAATCGTGGGCTGAAGTTCATATGGTTCAGCACCTGAGACATGAATCCCCAATCCACCGAATTGAATGCCTTGGCAATGTCCAGGGACACCAACGCTCCAGTGCCCCCCACATCCCGTGATAGGTGCAAGTGGGTAAAAACACAACGCAGATTGGCGTCCATGGACTTGCCCGCATGAATCCCGTCTGATCAATGTTTACCAGGGAGCCAATCACCTTAGACAAGCGGGTAGCCAGAACCTTAGTAAGGATTTTCAGATCCATATTAAGAAGGGCTATGGGTCTGTAGTAGGAACATAGAAGGGGGTCCTTGCCGGGCTTGGGAAGGAGAACAGCATGAGCATCGCGGAAAGAATCAGGAAGCTCACCGGATATTAAAGCAGACAAGTACACATCCCGAAGCCTGGGTGCCAGCCTCTCAGCATGTAATTTATACCATTCCACGGGCATACCATCCGGGCCCGGGGATTTTTCCTTTGGGAATGAAGAGATGGCAGCCAGAATTTCGGGAACCGAGACGTCCGCATCCAAGAGCTTACCATCCGCCTCCGCCAGCGTCGGCAAGGACAACCCCACCAGAAGCTCATGCAGGTGAGCAGAGTCATAGCCCGGAATCTTGGAATAGAGGGTCTGATAGTCGGAATGGAATTCCTGTAGGATGGCCTGTGGTTCAGTAACTCTAGCCCCCCTCTCAATCAGAATACAGGGAACATCGGTATGATTCCTCTGGTCTGCAACCAGCAAGACTAGAAATTTTCAATTTTTGTCCCCCCGTTCAAAAAGCGACTCTCGGAGTTCCCTTAAGGAGCATCTAGTCATCTCCACATGATGGAGATTCAGAGACCGTCGTGCCGTTCGGAGCTCCGCCAGAGATGTCTTCCCAGGGGAAGTCAGAAAGGCCGCAGAAGATGCTGATTCCTTCTTCTGTAGGTCATCTAGAACTGCATTGAACTCTATAAGAGACGCTTTGATAGCAGACACAAATTCCCCTCATATATTGGCCTTAAATGCATCCCATACAATATTGGCAGAAGCTGTACCCTAATTTTCTCCCAGTATCCCTCCATAGCAGAGATCATGCGGCTGGATACCATTTCCACACTCGGCCAACTCGGTGACAATCTCCAACACCCAGAACTCCTAGAACCTGGTAGCAACAGGGAAACGGAGAGCGCAACATGGCCCGACAGACCTCCAGGCAAGTAGGATGCCCCGACCTCCAAGTTAAGTAGGGCCCTGTTGCCAAAGGCCATATCTATGCGAGCCGAGGAGCCATGGGTGTGGGAGAGATGGGAGTATGCACGGTGTCCCGGGTTTTTCCACCTCCAGACTTCCTCCAACCCGGCCGTGTCCACCCAGGATATAAGATCCAACCCAGCAGGTCTGGCTACATTAGAGGAGTCCAAGGAAGGGTCCAAAATATTATTGAAGTCACCCGCTATGAGGACCGGCATGGGAAGGTAGGCAGCAAGTTTATTGAAGACCGTGTACAATACCTGCACATTGAAGGGGGGTGGTACATAGACATTTACAATAGTGAACTGTAGTGCATACATATTCATGATCAAAATAAGAAACCGTCCCCCAGGGTCCATTATGGTGTGAATAATGGAACATGGAAGGGATCTACTGATCAAAATAGACACTCCCCTGGCATATACTGAATATGTAGCATGAAAAGTTTTCTGGAGCCAAGGGCGTCTCAACGACAAAATCTTGCTACCTGTTAGATGTGTTTCCTGTAAAAGGATAATGTGCGGTCTCTGTTGTTGCAGGTAGTTAAGGATCATAGAGCGCTTACATTTATCGTTGAGACCCCTCACATTCCATGACAGAATATTAAGGCGTTCCCCCATAGAAAAACCATAGATACATGTGTGTCCCAGGATATCACAATGAACACAGTGAGCCGGCTAGACATATGACAAGCAGTGTCAACCTTCTGCGTAGAGCATGAAAAAGGCATATTTTTTGCTTGCTAGTAAATATAAAAATAACCGTAACCATTAGAAACTTGTACCCAAAAAAAACTCCCGTCCAATTGTCAGAGCACCCCCAGTGAGAAGTGTACCAGTTTAAAAACCAAGAAGAGGGCAAAACAGTAGCCAGTGTGTAGTATGGTGGAGAAACCGCCGCCTCCTATGGGATAATAGGCCAGCCACATAGGGCAGAAGTGTCAGTGTCTCCATGTTTAGATGAATCCAAAAATGAGAAATCCGTGGATCCCGGCCTCAGCTCAGGGGCCGCGGTACAGCAGGCAGCAGGTAGGCAGGATGGGAAGAGGTGGCATCAGCCACCAAACAAGGCACCCCAAGGAGGAAAAATCTAGGCGAACAGTTAGTGAAACAACAGACCCCGTCTACCGCACGGTATCCAGCCAATCTTCCGCCTGGGCCGGGGTGTCAAAGAAATGGACCGTGCCCGAGTGCTGGACCCTCAACTTGCTCGGGTAGTACATGCCATATTTAATGCCTTTCTCCCGGAGCCATCGCCTGACCTCAACGAATGATCTCCTCCTCTTCTGTATCTCCGCGGAGAAGTCAGAAAAAAATCTAAGTTGTGCATTCCCACAGCAGACATCAGGGCATCTACGAGCAGCAGCCAGGATCTTGTCTCTGTCCCTGTAGTTCAGGAGGCGAGCCAGAAAGGGACGCGGAGGGGGCCCCCGGCGGTGCCCTACTGGTGGGAACTCTGTGGGCACGTTCAACCACAAAAGTAGGGGGCAACTCATCCAGCTCCTCAATTTTTGCAGTGAGGGAGACCTGGCATCCCTCGATCGCCGCCAGTGTGGCTGATGCCCCTAATCCCGCCGGAATGGGTGTTGCTGGGCCCCCGGGCATAGGAGTCTATGGCAAGGTAGCACTCACCCCCTCCACGCCATCTCCCTCCATGTCCAGCCGCTGCGTGGGAGATACAGGGACGGCGGTCGGCAAGTCCAAGATGGCGCCGGCAGATCCCGCGCCTGAGCCCTTCACCTTCCGAACGGATCTCAGAAGAGCTGCGGCCTGCCGACGAGACCTGGCGGACATAGATCTGTTTCCAGGTAAGTCCGGCACAGGATGGAGGACTGTGCGAGCACGGGGATCACGCCAGGCAGGAGAAATTGCAGGATAATGGAGTCGGAAGCAGCGGAGCTCCACCAGACATGTGTAGTCCGCTTCACATCGTAGCCACGCCCCCAACAAAACTTATTCTTAAACGGAGCATGTGGAGAGGAAAATAACTAAGCTGCCATTGCTGATAATGTATTCAAAATGCTAGTTGTATGGCTTCATGCTTAGTTATTTAGCACTAACCAGCATGCAGTCCGTAAGAACGGCTTATTTTTATACTTGTTTCAGGTCAGGAAAAATATTAAACCCCAATTGAAGCCCTACATTTCTTACTTGTTATGCAGTCAGTCTAAAACAGAGTAAAACTTGCCTAAATTCAGGGTCCTGCCATCTCCCACCCACCCCACTGCTGATTTTCTCCCACCACCCCCACCAGTTTTGGTAGTGATGACTGGTCCCACAGTCTGGTTACAGTTTTCATGCTTCTATAACTCCCCAGAGTTCTACTTCATAATTTAGTGCAGGGTTTACTCCTCTCTCCACTGGCAATTTAATCTCACCTGGAACCTGTAGTCAGAGCTCTCGGTCTGGGGATCAGACAAGTCCTGTCTGAGGGCCCATTCACACCACATCCAGATCATCTCCAGACCAGACCAGATTGTTTCCGGACCCAAAATGCATCCTAATGTATCCCTATGCTATTTCTGGCCTCTGTTCACACCAGCGCAGCCCGTGCAGACCAGACCAGAAAAATATTGCATGTCTCATTTTGTCTGGTCTGGAATGCACTGGAACTGCGGGCAGGTTCACACCATTTTCTGGACCAGATCGGGTCCGGAAAATTGTGTGAACCTGCCCTGAGAGAGCTGCAAGGTTGGTGAAAACTAGCAAATGGTGTAAGTGGAGGCTGACAAGTGGTAGGCCTGCTCAGCCTATTAGTTAGGACCTATATTTTATGCGTATGAAGTTAGTGCCGGGGGTAGGCTAGGATTTATTTTTGTTAGATTCTTGTGAACCACTGTACAGCACCTGTGACTGCTCTTGTAAATATCAACAATAAACACTGCACTGTTTGCCACTACTCCCTTGGTTACGGTATCTGTGCCCAAGAGACTGCTTATTCCCAGGGGGCTTATGTACCAGCTACTGATCGCCAGCTCACAATATATATATCTTTTTTTTTTTTCCCTTAGTGACATTGAATGTGAGTCGAGCCCTCTCCCTTGTTGCCATCACCTGTGGATTGCTTTTGGAAAAAGCACTTTGCTCCATTCAGTGGACTCTTTAACACTTTGTGGGTATCCTGGAAGATGACAGGAAGGTCATCTGTTTAATCATGTCCCAACATTCTAAACAATTAGCCTTCTGGTCTTGGACAACAATTTTTATTCAGGGGTACTTTTGAAAATAGAACCATATTGCATCTTTTACATGTATTATATGTCTTTCATGTCCTTCAGTATATTTATAAACATGTGTTTTTAATAAAGCAAACTAATTTTTTGAAAGGAAATACTACATTTATTTAGCGGTATGATTACTGCAGTATTTTTTTAGAAGTCTTTTACTGAATTTTCAGTTGTATATGCACACAAAAAACTATAACAGAAATCAAATTATACATATCCAAGGTTTCTAATTGAGATTGAAACGAGAGAGTAAAGAAAATGTGTATATTTATACTGTGATGTAACAGTAGCAAAACCTGTTGAATGTGGACATGAGATCAAAATGTGAACATTTACTTTATTATATGAACATATAGAAATGTTCTCATTGCTGGTAAGGAAGCTGTACCTGTGGATCTGCAGTGCAAGGATCTCCCGGCTTCTGCTTCCTTCATTCTGTGTATCTGTAATTTCTCCACCTCTCCTGCTGCTTCTTAAAGAGGAACTTTACCTATATCTTTAAAATGACAACAAAGGCACATTTAGAAATCTTTAGTGATGGCAATCTATAAACAGATACTTATAGATAATTTCAGGCTTTTTATTCTTTGCATACATTATTTTTCTTTTCCTCCCCAGTCTTCTCACAGTGGCCATTTTTATTGAATCCATCTCCCTTTTCTTCCTGGAGCTCTGGCACTTGTGACTAGGACATGTGACAATGCACATTATCTCAGGGGAGGAAAATGCCTTTCCCTGAGATATTGTGAGATTACAGTTCTGCATAAAAACCTCACCCCACTGCGCTAAAATATGATGATTAAAAGCAGCAGCCTAAAGGTGGCCATACACCTTGCAACCATTGTACAACTTTTTTTGTCCAGACATCTCACCCTCATTAAATTTTCTTACAACTAACCAATCATGCACAGACCAGTGTAGTTCGCAATTAACACTGGTCACCACCTGGCCAATGTTTATTGATCGAAAGGACAGATTTTCGTTTGAGCATGTGCAGTTTTCATCTTGAGATTTTTGTTGTACAACAACGCCACTAACCTGTCAATTTTCATCCAACTAGACCAGTGAGGGCGAACCTTTTTGAGCCGGAGTGCCCAAACTGGATCACTAAACCAACTTATGTATCTCAAAGTGCCAACCCTTCAATTAGACCTTATTCATTAATACAGGCTTTGAATACTTAATTGTCGGCTGCCGCAGCTCTCCGTGTTCCTCCGCGGCAGCCGAAAATGGTAAAATAGTCCCCTCTCTTCTGCTGTCAGTTCAGCGGGGGAGAGAGGGAACTACTGTATAACAATATTAATTGGACTGGGACCGCTATCGCTGCGTCCCTTTGGTAATGCGGACCTGGGCTCGCGTGCCAGCAGAGGGGGCCCCACGTGCCCACTCTGGCACGCGTGCCATAGGTTCGCCACCTCTGAACTAGACAAAAGATTGCTAGTCAGTATTAAATATGCAGCGCTAAGAACCCCTATTTCCCTAAAATAAATTAATCAATTAGGTTAAAAAAATATATAATACATTAGATAATTGATGAAAGAATAAGTTAATACATAATTAAATTTGTGCAAAATAGTGCAACATAGTGTATGCAGATGAATACTCAATTCATAACATGATCGCCTAGTTGTGATTTCCTTAGTTCATACAATTAAATATATTAAATAGTCCATACATGTGAAAAAACGATTCTTCAAAGTTCATATCACACCCAGAGTGATAAGTAGGTAATCCATATGTGAAAGATAACCAATAAGTGCAACGTATATGGTCCCAAAGTGCTCGGTGATTGTTCCAAAAAGTTTCCTTGTGCCACACAGACACCCCCCTAGGAGTGCGCACTCACCACATATAGATGGCTGTAAGTTACCAGCCAAAGCTCACTGATAAGCAAAAAGATCCCCAGCGTCTACCTTGTATGTTTCCACTGCGATGTCCCGCATACAATGATGTCCCCGCATTCATAAGAATTAGAAAAAACTCCTCATTGTGCAGCAAGTTAGATACATTTTATAAAAAAAATTAAAAACTCACATCAACATTCAGAAATAACCGGCCGGTAAAGTCCAACAAGCGCCCGAACTTCCGCATTCGGTGTAGCGTCAAACAGACCCGTCTCCGACGCGTTTCGTCATCAAAATGCCTTCAAGGGAACAACAGGTCTCTTTTTTTCTAGCCTGCTTTAAAAAGACAAAAGTTTTGTAGCCTGCTTGAAAGACAAAAATGTGCTAGTTATACAGTAATTGAGGCTGTAGACTCCTCATCAACTGGCAGATTTTTGGACGAAGACAAAAATCTCCAGATAATTGTAAAGTGTATGGGCACCTTAACTCTGTAATCAGATGAAGTGTTAAAATGGTAAAAAAAAAGCCGCGCTGTGCCGTTAATATATACTATAATAATACTAGATGTGAATATAAATCTAATATTCCTCCAATCAAGAGAACAAACTCTGAATATCCTCCAAAACAAAGAAAAAAAATGAATGAAGAATATATAAATAGT
>NW_017307668.1:273704-310264 GCF_000935625.1 Nanorana parkeri | reverse complement strand
TATATATATATAGAAAGTGTGTAAAAAGTGAAAAAAGGTAAATTCTAGACAATAAGCCCCAAAATGCAATATGACATAGTGTTTAAATCATCCCTATGAATGCACAAAAAATTATATGCTTCCACTCCACAGCATGTACAAAAATCTCTTGGATATGTGAACACAACCCCGATCTCCAGTGACCGCCACCAGAGTGAACTTTTGGAATGCCACTCACCTTAGTATAAAACCCAAATAAGGTCAGTGCTTCCTTTTAAAACCGAGTAGACGAAAAAGCCACCAGCGAACACTTCCCAGCGACTCCTCCTGATAAATGAATCCATTGTGACAGTCTTCGGCGTTAGGCAAGGTTTACGTCCCAGCAGATCCTTGTACCGTATTTGCCGGCTTATAAGACGACTCACTACTTTTTGTGTTAAAATATAGGTTTTGGGCTATACTCGTCTTGCACCCACTAACATCCATGGTGGTATTCCCGAGTGTGGCTCGGGGTTAATTTTCAGTACCATAAGCGGTAACCCCGAGCCACACTCGGGATTACAGTCTCTTACCTTGTCCACGATCCCCGCTGTGTCCTCCGTCTTCAGTCCCTTGCGAGCGTCCGCGTCGCAGGGGGGCGGAACCGGCGGCAATTTTAAAAGTACAAAAATAGAACAAAAAACGGAAAAATAAATCATCAGACCGCCAGGGAGGCTAATCTGTCAGCCCGCTGGATGTGTGGTAATACTGTATGTACGGTAGCATTCGGCTAATGAATACAAGCTGAATACAGGCTTTGTATTCATTAATACAAAGCCTGCCGTGATTGGCTCAGCGCGGTATACTGTATGTAGCCGAAGCTACATACAGTATACCACATCCATACCCGGCGTATAAGACGACCTCCGATTTTCAGGCGATGTTTTTAGGCCTCAAAACCCGTCTTATACGCCGGCAAATACGGTATTAATATACAATGGAAAAACTCAAAGTGCAGATGGTTTAGCCATAAAAAGCATGCTTTATTAAGAACCACTCACATTCGACAAGTATAAAACGAGCATCAGATAAAATCAATCAATCAACTCTTGGCAACGCTGAATCTGATTGTGCAGGTCCTATGGTCCCCCCTACGCACGTTACATCTAAGGTTCTCGAGTGGTATGGAGAAAGGAGCATCCCTGTGCGTATATATAGTTACCATAGTAATTACAGATGACATTTACCAGCAATGCTCTGCTCATGTAACATTCTCACCATCATTTGTGTTAAAGTGGACCAGGAAGTGGGGAAAAAATTAATTGTAAGCAAAATAAAAATGTTTGTTTTAGCTAATGCATGTAAGATGATTTCATATCAGCATGCAGAGCTAGATGTAGATGTGATTTATACTGAAAGGGGGTAAAGGTCCACTTTAAATATTACCCTCCCCCCATTCATCAGGGGGGCAGTTCTTACATGAGCAAGCAAAACCCTGCTCCTCTACCAAGATGTTCGCCACCACACATAGACAAAACGAGGCATTGATCTACTCCATATATCCAACTATACACATAGCAAACATGTGATTCTAAACATAAAAATCAAGTGTGAATGCAACTTAGTATCCTAAAGTGACATGGTGCAATAACATCGCTAGACGCGTTTCTTCTATGGTACCCTTTTGATAAAGTCCATAGACGAAACGCGTCAAGGGACCGGCTTGCTTTGGTCTCTTACAGCAGAGGATTCTCTTCGTTCAATGTGCTTTTAACCCTGCGATCTTGTAAGTGCATTTGTTTTTCTTTGGCTGAATAAATATTTGGAATATTGCACTTAGGCGGTTTTTGTGTTTCCTCTTCCTTATATCCCGTTCTCCTGAGATATCGTGGGGGGATAACGCCACCAATACGGTGTGGAAGGAATTGATTGGAGGGGAAAGGGGAGAGCTGCGGTCAGCTTGCCCATCCGCATAGGACTGAGGAGGCGGCTGATTATAACAAACAGAGGAGATCGCTTGAGAATTAGTTGGTGGACTATATGGACAAAACCGAATAGGATTTTCTTTACAAGTGGTGCCTCTGAACAAAGGGAAGTAAATCTATTCCCGTCCTTTTTTCTTTTTCTTTAAAATAATTGTCGGGCTCACGGACGATCACTGGTCGCGAGATTGAATAGTGGTGACGTTGCACCATGTCACTCTAGGATACTAAGTTGTATCTACACTTGATTTATATGGTTGGAATCATATGTTTGATATTATTAGCGATGTTATTGCACCATGTCATTTTAGGATACTAAGTTGCATTCACACTCGATTTATATGTTTAGAATCACATGTTTGCTATGTGTATAGATGGATATATGGAGTAGATCACTCCAGAACACTGATGGCAATATATTTTAAGTAAGCAAGGAGATTTCAAGTCACAAAGGAATTGATACACAGGATTTGATACACATACAGGTCACATAGATCACTACACAGGAGTTTTTTTTATAATTTCAGATGTGACAATGTTGCAGCGATATGAGGATGATATTCACCCTTAAATTATAAGGATTATTGGTTTATGCACAGACCGAGCGCAACATAACAGTTCTACTATACACGGGTTTATCACCAGACATTGTTGCAGCTGGTCTATCGTTTTTAAACACATTTATTGCTACCAGCGCAGCTATTTGTCGTTCAAAACAAGGCATTGTACGTCAGTAATGTTAAAAAGATCAGCTAGAAACACCTTACAGACCTACTCAACAAACTGATGTCACTAGACAAGCTTGATGCCCACTATAATAGCTCTTCCACAGAAAAATTATTTGCTACCTGGACCTCATTTATAGTGTCAACCCTATCACCAACACAGCTGACAGAGGTGATGACACTGTTCAAGGATACGGTTTGGTACCACACCGCCAAATTAGATTGATCCCTAGATGTCCTTTAATGTCCTCTAATGTCTCCCTGCTTTGCTTTGATGCCTCCTGTTGATCCTTCTTATTACCCTTCTAATTCAATCTAGTCCCCTCTTGATTCTTGTAGTCCCATCCCGACCACACCATGCTCAGAGGACCCTGAGATGCTAACAGGTGAATGCGATGCTTGCTCGCTAGTTTATCTTGAGTCAAAACCAGGTTATCCCACACATGTTTTCTTAACAACTGCATTTGTTTCTCGTGGTAATTTTGTAGTGAGTACTTTTTAGTAATCACACTAAAAACACACTATTATCTCGCAGGATTACAAACGTGGAAATGCATGCATGAAACGCTGTCATATGATGTCAGCCAAAGGCTAATTATTTTTGCACTGTTAAAAAAAGAGAATACAAACTTTAGCAGTTTGCAAGTGGGAGCTTGATGGCCCTGTTACATAGAATGTATAGAATCTTATTGTGCTTTGTGTGTCAAGGCTACAGAGCTTATAGTTCATTTCTGTAGCACTATATTTTTGAGTGATTAGTTAAAAAGTGTGAAAATGTTATGCTAAAACACTAATAGTGTATATTTTGGGGGCGGGGATTTCACCAAGGTAAAACGCTCATCTGCGTGAGCAAACACACTGAGCTTATGAGGGAATGCTCAGCCACAGATATCAAGCTTTGCATCAAGTGACTGCTAGAATATATTTGTCACTTTGCATCCCTGACACCCTCCATGCTTCATACCATTTTTAGCCATACTCCATTTTAATTGGTAATGGAAATCAAGGGATGTATGAGCAGCATCTGTCTAGATCAGGGGCGCCCACTATTTTTCGTCTGGAGATCTACTTTTCAAATGACGAGCTCATTGAGATCTACCAACGAAAAAACACCTGCATTCAGGGGCGGGAGGGGGCGTGGCGGTGCATTGAAGTCAATGGCACCGCAGCCAGGCTCTGCAGGCAGGCCCCTCGCCCACAGTGCTATCGCCTGCTTTAGTGCCTGTGTTCCAGTCCAGTGCGATCCGCAAAAATGCTGCAAGCACTATTTTTGCAGATCGCATTGGGCCGGAATGCAGGCACTAATGTGCCTGCGTTCCGAGTGCGGGCGATCGCAATGTGGGCGATGCCATTGACTTCAATACAGCTCCACACCCCCTCCCGCACCTGAACGCAGGGAGTCGGCCGGCTTACATTCCAGTGCGCCCTACATGTCCCGGCGTCCTGTCCTCCCGTGGTGCTCGTGTGGCCGACGTTGCACATGGGGTGTCCTGCACCTTTCCATCTGCAGCGTCTGACACATTCAGCCGGCAGCCGCACGAGCACCACGGAAGCATAGCCGTAGCCAGCTCCTTTTGCGCCTGAGGCAAGAAAAAGAACAACGTTTTTTTAATTTATTTTTTATTTTATCTTCATTATTTATTTTAATTTTTTAAAAATTTTCGTAATTTTTTTTTTTTTTACTCTTGGGGGGGCTTTCGGGAAATATTAGGGGTCTAAAAAGCCCCCTGATATTTCCCTTTTAAAATAGAAAAAGAAATTGAGGACACATAGTCCTCAATCTTTTTTTCTGCAACCTCTATTTTAAATGAATGGAAAGCAAAGAGGCCATTCCCATTCATTCAGAAAATATTTACTATCAAGCTGTTTCTGAATGGGGAGGAGCCTCTGTACAGAGTGCTTCTCCCCATTGAGAAACTCATGCATGAACAGGACGTGATGTAAAATCCTGTTCATTCATTTATAACTGGGGACACATAGTACTATGTGTCCCCAGTTATTTACAACCACTGGAGTAATCAGCCGATCGCTCCAGTGTTTGTCCTGCACAGAGGATTGGTACATACTACTGACATGTACCGATCCTCTGCCGCTCGGCCACACACAAATGGGCTCAGCTTCTCCTCTGCATCCCCCCTGCTCCCACGGGCAGAGGCAGCGGGGGATCCGACGAGAAGTCTTCAGCAGTGAGGGGAGAGAGAGGCGCCGGCTGTCAGATCCTGGCCGAGCGTCTCTCTCTCTCTCTCTCTCTCCCCTCACCGCTCTGCATTAGTTCTGTGACAGCGGCTCCGTCCTCTGCCCTCCCCCGCCGCCGGTTCCTTCACTTCACTGGTAGATCGCGATCGACCTTGTGGGCACCCCTGGTCTAGATTCATACCTGTAAAAGAAGCCCCAAGAAAGTATGAAATGTATACACAATATATTTTAGGCGTATACTATACTTTATTGGGCATATGAGTTTATTCCCCAAAAATGCCCAGGGCTTCCTTCCCTGCCACGCCCCATTGTTTTTAATTTTCGTTCACTTTATTTAGGTTTTTTAAAGTGTTGCAGTTTTTAACAGAAATACTGCAAAAAAAAAAGCCTTAGTGTAATATTTTCATAATATGTCATGACCCGCCTCCCTACTTCCTGATTGGCTAGTGAAACCGGCTTCCTAGCCAATCAGGAAGTTGGGAGGCAGGTCTTTACGTGCCGCCTGACTTCCCGATTGGCTAGGAAGCATGCTTCACTAACAAATCAGGAAGTCAGGCGGCACATAAAGACCTGCCTCCCGGCTTCCTGATTGGTCAGGAAGCCAGGCTGCCTAGCAACAATCCTAGCCAATCAGGAAGCCATGAGGCGGGTCATGATGTGCTGTCCGGCTTCCCGATTGGCTAGGAAGCCAGCTTCATATGTTGGTAGGCAGTCTGGCTGCCAACATATGAATAAGACACGGCATGTCATGACCCACCTCCCGGCTTCCTGATTGGTCAAAATCAGGGCCAGTGCTCAGGGTTGATTCTGCAGGAAGCTAAAACTTTTAAACATCAAAGAGCAGCATCCATTGTAAGTGATTTAATTAGCATTTGAAATAGCTTAAACATATTTTGACTTTAATGTCACTTTACGCTTTCGATTCATACCTTCCTAACTGATTATATCTTGACTTTAGTTACACTAGAGTACTCTTCTATGGAAAGATTCATTTCCAATGGAAAAAAAAACAACAAAAATGTACAGTTCACTTTTGTTCATTTTCTTGCTATTTACGTTTATTGTATGCTTTTGTTAATCAAATAAAACATTTTGTGAAAGTCTGTCTATACACAAATCTATAAAAACATCTGAAATGATTGTGGATTGAAAATGGTACACATGCAAAATATTATTGAAGTTATGCAAAGAATGTATTTTCAGTTGTGATGAAGATCATGTAATGAGCAGGGAGTCACCCCAGACACTTCTATAAATTACCAGCATTCTGCAGACGTGTGCTGGTCTGCCTTCATACCTTACATTCCATACCTGCAAAGAGCACCATGGGGAACCCACACAAACAAATTCTGCCCTTGAATATTTAGAATAGCTAAACCTTTTTAATTCAAAAGCTTTAAAGAGATTTTCCACTTCATGTAAAATGTAGAAATTATATTGGTAGCCCCCCCCTTCCCAATGATCACCAGGAAGGAATGTGTTGCGGCTTATCTCACTGATCTGCTATTTAAAACTGTTGTTCCATGTTAGCCATAGAAAGCAGCAGGAAAATGAAAATAAAGACACCTTTTGGTGGCTAACTAAATATACAACTGAGTGATCTGCTATTTTACAGGTACCAATAATCAAATGTTTAAAGTTATTACAGGAATTAGACCTGCCCGTTTTTGTCTGCTAGGATACAGTTGGATCTCGAAAAACCACTGCTTTGTATTGGATCTCTGTAGCCTCATAGCTACTGTATTTAGCACAGCTTATTGGGGGAGCAAGGTGTTTTTGTTTTGTTTTTCTAAGTATTGTATAGACTTCTTAAAAACATTGTTACCTGTACGACTTCCATTGAAAATCCATAGAATAAGGGGGTTATTCCTCATTTAGGAAGATTGGGTAGAGCAATGCAAATCATTCCTTAAAGGAGAACTATGGGGTCAGGGCTTTTCCCCATAGTTCTCCTTAGGGTAACGGGAGGACACAAACTAGCGTCCTCCCGTCACCCTAGGCTCAGTATACCGCGAGCTACAGCTCGCGGTATACTGAGACGCCGCAGCTGGAGCGGATCCCGACATCGATGTCTGGATCCGCCCAGCTGCGTGAGTGACAGCTGGCTCTGCCTATCTAGAGGATCGGAGCGGGGAGAGGGGAATCCAGCCCCTCCCCTGTCACGGCAGAGAGCCGTGACAGGATCGAGAGGTGAGCGAACACCGGTATGTGTTCGCTCGCCTCCCGATCTACTGAGCCGACCTGTGACAGTCTCATTGTCACAGGTCGGCTAGAACTATGAGGTGAGTGAAAAGCACTCACCTCATAGTTCTCCTTTAATGTCCCAGTGGAATAATGGAATGTAAATATCTTCTATTTTAAATTTAAGAATGTTTTTCTGTACTTTAGAGTGGTTAAGTAGCAGGCTTTGTTTGACCCACACCTACCCACAGTCTTGTATACTCTTAAGTGGAAGTAAAAGGCCTATTCACACTTGTCTGTTTTTCTGCAGTACAATACATGAACTTGACCTAATGAAAATGTATTATCAAGAAAAAAAAATTACATTCTTTCCTGTGTGTCTGTTTTAGATCTGTACACTGCAGATTAGTGTTTTTAAAGGAAATCTATAAGGGTTAATTCAGGCCTATGCATCTGAGTAACCACCCACTGTGCATTTGTATGAATGATTCCTAAAACTGTCATTACTCAGGTTCCCATCTGGCACTGTAGGCCAGGGGTTAACAGCACCCTTTAAAAGTATGTCAAATCTCTGGAAATTAGAGATCCAGAGGGTCGATATTTATTGATAAAAGGACACATTGAAAAACAGTTATTTACCCTTATATCATATTATGCGCCGAACACAGCTCAGATACCTTTTTTTATCTCTATGTTTAGAGCCCTGTCACCACATTTTGAAGGCATAACTATTTGCGCTGGAGACTCCAATATAGCATTGGACTCCATCATCGACATGACAGATAAAAAGCAACCAAAATCTAAACCTGCAGTAAAGGCAGGGCTCCTCCTCACTAGAATACTACGATCTCACTCCTTAATAGATATTTGGAGAGAACAAAACCCTAAAATTAAAGACTACACATACTTTTCTCATGCTCATGGGACCTACGCCAGAATCGACCACATATTTGCTAGAACTAACCTTATTCCGCTAGTAAGTTCCTCTCACATTAAGGAGATAGTCTGGTCAGACCATGCTATGGTCACAATGTGCATAACCCATCTACAAGGCTTTAACAAACCGTTTCAGTGGAGATTAAATGAGTCATTATTAAGCTCAGAGCCATTATGCAATGAGATCAAAGCACACTTAAGTAGCTATTTTTCAATAAATGTTAATCCTACTGTGTCGCCATGCATAGTATGGGCAGCACATAAAGCCACTATCCGGGGTACATTAATTGAACTGGCAACCAGAACCAAAAAACATACCACAAAACACATATCGGAATTAGAAAATAAATTACAAACTCTCACTGATATACATAAACAAACACTCTCTCTCGCTTCGCAAGTTAGAGCGGGTTAGAACAGAGGTTAACCTGCTTTTGACCACAAGAGCAGAAAAAAGCCTTCGCTGGTCTGCCAATAAGCTGTATACACATAGAGACCGAATGGGCTCACTCTTGGCCTCTAAATTAACACCGAAACCATGTAACCTCTTAATTCCTAAAATTAGATGCAGGTCAGGCAATTATACACAAAATCCAATAAAGATACTTGAGGAATTCCACATATGCTATACCTCATTATATGAGTCACAATCAGGGGTTGCATCAAACCATAAACCAAGGTTTTTTAGAGATCTTGGGGCCCCAGTAATATCAGCTGACCACAGATTAATTCTTGAAGCCCCGATTTCTCTCCCAGAAATTAGATTAGCAATCAATACATCAAAAGCGAACTCGGCTCCAGGTCCAGATGGGCTACCTAGTAATTACTATAAGAAATTTATAGACATCCTGGCGCCCCACATGGAAACCTTTTTTAACTTTTTACATTCAGGCGCCCCTCTGCACGTGGATCTAAATAGAGCCTATATAAGTATCATCCCTAAACCGCATAAAGACCCTGGGGAAGTCTCTAACTATAGACTAATCTCACTAATAAACAATGATATAAAACTCTTATCCAAAATTTACGCCAACAGACTCAATAGCTTTTTAGATAACTACATACACCGAGACCAAGTAGGCTTTATTAGGGGAAGACGAGGCCCAGATCATGTTAGAAGAGCTCTAGATTTAATCGCACTGCTAAACCATCCCTGGAATGACACCCCTCCCCAACAAGGGATGTTGTTATCCATAGACTTGGAAAAGGCATTTGACTCGGTTTCCTGGAAATATCTGATACAACTTCTCAAATCTTGGGGATTTGGGCCTAAATTTCTTAACCTAATAAATGCTCTTTACTCCTCTCCTTCTTCGCAGATCCGCTTACAAGGCTATCTCTCAGACCCGATTCAAATTCGAAGGGGCACTAGACAGGGATGCCCCCTTTCGCCATTATTATTCGCCATAGCGATTGAACCCTTGGCAATACTTCTCCGCAATAGCATAGATATTAAAGGGATAAAATGCTTTTCAGAAGAACATAAATGCGCCTTGTTTGCGGATGATATGCTGCTTTTTGTAACCTCTCCACTAGTGTCACTTCCCAATATTATGTCTGCCAATAAGCTGTATACACATAGAGACCGAATGGGCTCACTCTTGGCCTCTAAATTAACACCGAAACCATGTAACCTCTTAATTCCTAAAATTAGATGCAGGTCAGGCAATTATACACAAAATCCAATAAAGATACTTGAGGAATTCCACATATGCTATACCTCATTATATGAGTCACAATCAGGGGTTGCATCAAACCATAAACCAAGGTTTTTTAGAGATCTTGGGGCCCCAGTAATATCAGCTGACCACAGATTAATTCTTGAAGCCCCGATTTCTCTCCCAGAAATTAGATTAGCAATCAATACATCAAAAGCGAACTCGGCTCCAGGTCCAGATGGGCTACCTAGTAATTACTATAAGAAATTTATAGACATCCTGGCGCCCCACATGGAAACCTTTTTTAACTTTTTACATTCAGGCGCCCCTCTGCACGTGGATCTAAATAGAGCCTATATAAGTATCATCCCTAAACCGCATAAAGACCCTGGGGAAGTCTCTAACTATAGACTAATCTCACTAATAAACAATGATATAAAACTCTTATCCAAAATTTACGCCAACAGACTCAATAGCTTTTTAGATAACTACATACACCGAGACCAAGTAGGCTTTATTAGGGGAAGACGAGGCCCAGATCATGTTAGAAGAGCTCTAGATTTAATCGCACTGCTAAACCATCCCTGGAATGACACCCCTCCCCAACAAGGGATGTTGTTATCCATAGACTTGGAAAAGGCATTTGACTCGGTTTCCTGGAAATATCTGATACAACTTCTCAAATCTTGGGGATTTGGGCCTAAATTTCTTAACCTAATAAATGCTCTTTACTCCTCTCCTTCTTCGCAGATCCGCTTACAAGGCTATCTCTCAGACCCGATTCAAATTCGAAGGGGCACTAGACAGGGATGCCCCCTTTCGCCATTATTATTCGCCATAGCGATTGAACCCTTGGCAATACTTCTCCGCAATAGCATAGATATTAAAGGGATAAAATGCTTTTCAGAAGAACATAAATGCGCCTTGTTTGCGGATGATATGCTGCTTTTTGTAACCTCTCCACTAGTGTCACTTCCCAATATTATGGCATTGTTGGAAGAATACGCACAGATATCAGGACTTCGAGTCAATGCTTCCAAGTCAGTAGCATTAAATATCAACCTTTCAACAGATACCTGGTCGAGCCTCCAAAATTAATTTCCATTTAATTGGCGTACAGACTGCCTACAATATTTGGGAGTGAAACTCACCCCCCTATATACCAAACTATACATGGTAAATTTTCCGCCACTATATAAATCTTTAAGGGAAGACATGATTAGATGGTCTACATATAACATTTCCTGGCTAGGACGAATCCACTCAATTAAAATGACTTTATTCCCGAAAATTCTCTATCTATTCAGGACACTACCAGTCCCGATACAACGCATGGAACTTATTAATTTTCAGAAAACCATCTTCAAATTTATTTGGGGAGGTAAAACAAGAATCTCACGAAACACCCTTTTCAAACCCAGAAACCAGGGGGGTTTAGGGGTACCAAACTTACTCCTCTTTTATAGGGCAGCACAAATCTCACAACTATCATGTATATACTCTAAGTTAGATACTCCTGACTGGGCCAGGATGGAAGTTAGCTCGCATAAAGGCCCCTCTATAGAGGCACTTAAATGGATGAAACCCAAGCAGAGACGAAAAATACTGGCGCCTACTCTAACACACTCTTTGGCTCTATGGGATCAGATTAGAAAGACAAAGGGGTTGATCTCTGCACATACCCCCCTCGCGCCTTTATTTGAAAATGCTAACTTTATTCCAGGACTACAATTAAAAACATTTAAATGGTGGATGGATAAAGGAATGTACAGGATCGGGGATTTTATTAAACTCCATAAACCAATCACACAACACTACTGCCTAAATACTCTCAAGATGCCTCATTCTGAATATTTTAGATTTAGACAAATCAGTCACTTCCTACACACCTTACATATTCCAGAAGTTGGAGCTCCTCTCACAACTCAATATGAACGGTGGTGCCTAGGAGGGCTGGGACAAAGGGGAGGAATATCCCTGATTTATGATTCACAACTAGGTCCATTTACCAAAACGGAATATATGGTTGCTTGGGAGGTAGAATTGGGTACGTCATTTCCCCTAGAAGATTGGGAACAGTGCTCTAAAAGATCTACTAAGGGACTAATAAATGTCTCTCTTTTGGAAGCTAACTATAAGGGCTTCTCCCGATGGTACCAAGTACCAGCAAAATTGGCGAACATGGGTCTAGGCACCTCTTCATTATGCTTCAGGAGCTGCAACCAGAAAGGCACTATGCTACACGTTTGGTGGTTGTGCCCAAGGTTGCGACCCCTCTGGAACAGGTTGTTTGCCCTCCTTTCTAGAGTTCTGGGGACCCATATTCCCACAAATCCACAGTATGTATTACTAAATAAACGAATCCCGGATATCTCGAGAACCCAGGATAAGCTCGTATCCTTTTTCTTCCTGGCGGCCAAGATATCAATAGCTTGATCTTGGAAAGCTGTAAAGGTCCCATTCTCTCTAGTATTATCCAAAGTAAATTGGATTATGATCCATGAGAAATTATATAGCATTGTGCAGGATAGATACGTAGAATTTGAAATAGAATGGGAGCCTTGGCTGAAATACCAAGAGATCTCAAACGCTCATAGCATCTTCTCAGAAGCCCTCAGGAAACTATAAATTATGCCTTTACCCTTTATTTAATATGAAATTTCGTTTCTTCCTTTTTTTTTTTTTTTTTTTTTTTGCTTCATCTGTATTTTTCCTTTTTGTACATTAAAAAGTTTTTCCATAAGTGTTCACATAGCGAAATTAGCAACATTTAGCCTGTGAGACCCCGCACTCTCAAAATTAGAACCATGTGAATAGCAGAGTGAGCCTCTGGAGGTAATGTAGGCAGGGGCCTAGTTGAAGGCTAATAGCATAACTAGTTTTCCCCTTATCCATTCCTGATGATAGTTTCGAGGGCCCATTGAAGGGTGGGAGAATGCGGGAAATCAAGGCTGATTTGTAAATTGCTGAAATTTCTGTTTTCTTTTTTTATAAGCTTGTATTAAAACTTGCTATACCTTATGGAAACCAATAAAAACGTCAAAACCCTAAAAGTATGTCAAATCTCAAGGAAACCTAGTCTAAAATGTAAAAAAAGTAAATGTAAACAAAAAAGGACTTGTAGTTCCTTTAAAATCCATACCAGACCCTTATCCAAGATAGGGTTTTTTAAGGGGGGAGCCCATGCAAAAACAAAAGAAAGTGGAGTTTCCTTTACATTAGAGTACCCTTCTTTTAATTCAGAAGCCCCCCTTCACATCAGTAACCCACTTCACATCTGGTCCCGTAGTCCACATTAGGAGTCCCCTTTGTATCACAGCCCCCTTTCATCAGGAGCCCCTCTAAACATTTGAGGCCCCCATTACCTCAGAAGCCACCTTCACTTTAGGAGCCTCCTCCTTTTAAATCCCCTTCTTTCACACCTGGTACCTGGAGCTCCTGGTACATCAGAAGCCCCTCCTTCACACCAGTGTCCTCAGTTCCCCCTTCACATCAGAATATTTAGTTCCTCCTTCACATCAGAGTCCTCAGTCTCCCGTCACATCAGAGTCATGAGTCCAAGTACCTCTGTGCAAAAATTTCGAGGCACCCCTGAGGAAGCCAGGAGGCACCCCAGGGCACCATGGCACCCTGATTGAGAAAGACTGCTGTAGGCAGTAGATAATTCCAAATCAAGCTTATCACTCTACATAATACTGCATGAATTCTACCCCAGAATAAGCACTGCTTCCTGCGGTCATGCAATGGGAGCCTTCAGCACTGGATAAAGTTTTGGCTGTGGCATATAATAGCTATCCTGACAGGTTCACCTTGCATTGAATTTGTTAAGATAAAAATCTAGGTGCTGTCATTTAAAACATTTTTAAAGGATGAAGGTTCTGTGGCTCTCATTCTTATACTGACTTAACTCGTTAGTGAGTCACTGACCAGTGACGCTTGACTATTCTGAGAGCTCCAATGCTAAAACCTAGTTCCAGGTAAATGACTCACCGGAGTTAGGTTGATAAACCCAGAGGTAGTACCAAGTCAGCATCGGAAACTCCCATGTTGCTCTTATTACAGGACTTCTTTAAGACATTTCCAAACTAACTCTGAAGTAAAGCTATAGACATTAGGGTCAATTCAATAAAGCATTTGCACGTCTCTGGTAATATTGTTGCATTAGAAAGTCCTTTCCTAATTAATAAAAGCCTTGCTACAGGTCACTCTGACCCATGCAAAAAATGTCAAATGTTTTGTTAGGGTTGCAACAAATTTTATAAGAATTACCACCAGTACATAAATAAGGAAACTGAAGGGGACCAACTTTAAGGCCCCATTCACACCAAGGTGGCATCGTTTTTGCGTGTTTATACGTGCAGGTTCAGCGTGCGTTTCTTTGCACATTTATGTACATATGAAGACGTGCGTTTTGACTGGCAGTTCAAGAAACATTGCGCAAAACAAAAAACGTGCATGAAAATGTGCCACCTGCTTCTGCGCCACGTTTCCTGGCGTTTCTATTGAAGTCTATGGGGGAAAAACGAGCTTGAAACTTCCAAATAAAAGCTCATGTACTTTTCCATGCGTTTGGCTTTTTGCTGTTGGTGTTTTGCTGCTCAGGTGTGAGCAGGGGCCATTGAAAATAATGGGATATCCTGCGTTTGGCGTTTAAAAGCTCAAAAACGCCTTGGTGTGAACCAGGCCTAAGTTGACATGCAGAGACGGGCCAGAGTACTCAGAGTGGAGCTGTGTTTTGCATACAGTTTACCAAGTGTCTGGATAAAGTCACAAATTGTTTGCTGAGATCTTGTTTTTTTTGGCATGAGAGAGGGTGATATAAAAAAAAAACCGCACTCACACTGGTTCCTCCTTCACCCCCCAAAATCCTGGTTTTGAGTGTATAAATTTAGCACTTGTAGTATATTGTAGTGTACGTGTAAGATGAAGAGAGAGGTTGGAAATGTTGTACAAACCACCAGAGCCCAGTCACAGCGAAGGTCTACACTCATACTGTGCACGAAGTGCGGCTACATATGAGCAGGGACACCATGATCCTTTAATTGCTTTGTCCACCTGACATCGTGACATCCTCTGTCCGGGTTTCAGCTGGCATGAAACACGGACACAGAACATACAGGACTGTCTGGGTGAATTCTGGACAGGTGGCAAAACTAATTTGGGCTGAATTAGGGGTAACCTGGGGGGTGATTTACTAACCTAAACACACGCACGCACCAGGTGCGTGTGATTTTCACACAGTAAAACGTATTTATCAACCAAAAAGTCTCTAAAAGCATATTTCCACTAATGCCATATATGGAAAAATCATGCACATGATGCATATATAATGCTGCTTCACAGTTTAGACAAAAATGGTTAGCTCATGCATTTACATTCCTGCATTCATCAACGCAAGCAACACAACATAGAGCTAATTTACACAACATCACCTTGCAATTCATGCAGGGCTTTGCACAACACACCTGCTGGGTGTGTACACACTACAAAGGTGTTTAGATTCCACCCATAGATCATGCTGGGAGGGAACACACTACAGAGGTGTATACATGTTCGTGGTGTGTTTATAAGGTTAGTAAATCAACCCCCTGAGGTCTGAAGGTGCATTAATTGGGGCTGAGGCCTAAATAAGAATAAATTTAGGATCTGAGGAGTGAAGGTGCAGGAATTGGGTCTGATCAGAGTTCTGAAGGTGAATGATTGGGGATTATCTAAAGTTTAAAGGGGCATACATTGAGGCTGATTTGAGGTGTGAAGGGGCAGAAATTGGGGCTGATCTGAGGTCTGAAGGTGCAGGGTTTAGTGCTTTAAAACAAGCCATCATTGACCTCTCTAGCTGCATGTACTGTACTGTGAAGAATCTCATTCTCAAAGATCCTCAAAGATCACTCTAAAGTTGGTTTCTAACAGCGTCGAAACACCTGATAAGTGTTTACAATAGTCTTTACAATGAAGGTGCCATAGAGAGTAAGGAAAAGAGCTAAGATTTCTGTGCCTCTGTAGTGAACTTTGACAACAGATTTCACCACAATGACTATAGTTACAGATGTGAATAATAGTTTTGCTGCTTGTTCAGAATATGTAAATATTTAGGGGGTTATTCACAAAAGGGTGAAGAGTTTGGAGAAGGCAGAAGAAGGGAACAATCAAAGACAAAATAGCTGATTTAGAAAAATTCTCCAATTTAGCTCACTTTGCAGTTCAGCTATTTTGCCCTAGATTGTTCACTTTTCCTGCCTTCTCCAAACTCTTCAACCTTTTTTGAATAACCCCCTTAGTGTGTCTAGTCTGGGTAAATGTCACTTTAAGGAACACGTGCAAATGTCATCCATAGTGTACAATACCTTTGCTGGAAACCGGGCTAAAAGCTGAGCTCCAGGCAGATTTAAAAACACATATTATTGCAACTGCGTTCATTAATACATCATTAAAGCCTATCTCCATATAAAAGAAAACAACTGCCCTTGCATTGGGGATACCCCAAAGCAAAAGATAATAAGATTAATAAAAATGTAAAAAAAAAAGTGATATAAAAATTAAAAAATATTAAAGAAAAAAAAATAAAACGAACCCTGCTGCCCCTGACATCTGGTTGCCATTCTCCATTATGGTAGGGGGGTTTTGCAGGGAGGGGGGCAAATTGAGGATCCGGCCCTGGGGCAGCAGAGAGAGTAAATCCACCTTGCACCCAGCAGTAAAAGAGTGGGCACACACCACCAACCAGCATTAAGAGGGAACTTGTCCACTCACCAGCAGTAAGGGGACACACACTACAGACAAACAGAAAGAGGGCACACACCACTGACCAGCAGTAAGGGACACACACTACTGAGCAGCAGTCAGTAGTGAGGCACGCACTGCAGACCACCAGTAAGAAATACATATAGTCAGACACCAGTGAGCACACACTGCTGAAAATCAGGTTAGTCAGTAAAATTAAAGTTCAGCCTGTGGAAGAAAACGGTGTATGATCACTTGTCGCACTGCCTGCATCTCCAGTCTCACTCTCAGCCATTCAGTGGAAGGCTACAAGTGTTTGTCAAGAGCCCAGTGGCCCATCACCAGCCTCTCCGTTCACTAGCACACACTGTCATGTGACCGCAGAGAAGTCAGCTCCGGGGGCGCTTGTTGGATGCCAGAAGGTCCTGAACGAGGGGACAAATGCAGCGCCGGTCACCCGTGAGAGTGCCAACCCCCCCCCCCCATCTCTCACCCTCTGTCCCTGTGTCCAACACCATGAATGTATGCCCAGGTCACCTACCTGCAGCTCCCATCCTTTAGGGGGACCCCTGCCATGAAACCTTGACATAGTATTCAAAACCCAGACTGTCCGGGTGACTCCCAGACAGGTGTCAAGTTAGTTAGAACCCAAAGACACCATTAGAGAGTGTGATAACAAGCACGTCACTGCAACGGAAGTTGACAATGTGAATGGGTCCCTAGCTATGCCTGCTTCTCTAATTCACTTAATAATCTACCATCCAAGAGGATGATGGCGCAAGTTGTCCCAATTTCCATTCCCCAACAACCACCAATCTAAAGCTGGCCATACATAGCTTATTCTCGTTCAACACCACAGGCTGAACAAGAAAAAAATGCATGATTACTTCATCCACACTAAACAGCTTGGATGTGGGAATCTTCCCTATTTGGCTATTGTATTCTGACAGCCCACAGATGTTAGAACATCCGGGCAGTGACCCCAGCCAAACAGCTACGGCCAACAATTGTTGGCCCAATTCCTTTGACTAAAGTTGTTTGAAAAATTGTGTTTTGTTAAAGGTGCGGTGCAAACAGGGCCAGTGTATGCCCATTGGTTTATTGGCCCAATGTCTTTTCCCTCCCTGGCTGTTGATAGTTCGAGTGTCACAATGCCATCTAACAAGCAACTAGAGAACGCAGGGGTGTCCCTACACTTTTCACAGCCTGAGGTGGGCGATGGGGGTGCTGATTGAGCACGTTCAGGGAAGGGGGGGTGTCTCACCCACCTCACTGACGTGACGTTACTGGTTGCCAGGAGCTAGGTGGGGTGCCAGCCAGAGCATCTCGCTCAGCTCCTGGCTACCTGTGATGTCAGTGAACTGGGCGGGATGCCAGCCAGAGCATCCTAGATTGCTAAGGGCTCTTAACCTGGGATGCTCTGGCCAGAAAGGGGGTGCTCCCGTGACCAATGAGATGCTGCCTCAGGCTGCTACATTATAGGGACGGCTCTAAATATATATGTATACTTATATATGTGTTTATGTTACTTGTCTACCACCTTATAATATGAAAACAAAAGCTGCATGTTAACTATTCTCATGGAAATAGTGCCATTATACATTTTCTACTATGTAACCTATTATCCCTATTTTTACAGGCCAAATGTCGTGACCTCTAAACGCCAATTACTATGCATATGTCACTGCTTGTTATGTATACAAATCATTTACTGTGGCCATATCCCCGTTAATTGCATTCTCATTTTCTTAAATAACAAAAAATAAATTAAAAAAAAAAGCTATTTTGTTTTCTGACACAAGTGAGCCTTGCCTGGAGTGGTGGGCCCATGGCAACTGCTCCATTTTTCCTACGCATAAAGCAGCCCTCTGTTATCTGTCCTCTAAAATATTAAGGAAATTGCTGTATGTGAGGAAGCGGCTGCTTTCCTGTAGGAAGTTGTAGGACAGCAGTGCTCTCTGAAGATTTTATATTACTAAATCATTTATCTTGCTGCCAAAATTATATTTCACAATCATTATAATGTATTATTCACGCATGTTAGGGATCACCCTTTTGCAGATGTAATTATCACTTGTTGGAGCAATTGGACTGCATAATTTAACTGTGAATAACAACTCTAATGATTTATGTTAATTGTCAGCACCTCCGTCACACAATACATTCTAGAAGAACATCCGGATGTTTCTCACATGGATTGAAAAATGTTTTCCTTTATTTTTGCAGATCAGGCATTGTTTGGGTCAGGTAAAGATTTTTCAACGTGTTTGAAAATCTCTGCATGGGATGGATAGACCCCTATTTGAGAACTACTCGATTTTGCTTTTCATATGTCTGGGTAAAATGTATTTATTTATTACAGGTATTTATATAGCGCTGACAATTTACGCAGCGATTTACATAGAGCACATTCACATCAGTCCCTGCCCTCAAGGAGCTTACAATCTAAGGTCCCTATCTTAAGGTGCCCACACACCTTGCGATAATCGTACGATAATCGTGGAAATCCCACGATAGTACGATTATCGCAAGGTGTGTGGAAGGCATACGACCTCTGCTACTGCAATGAAGTAAAGTAGAAAAAAAAGTTTTAAAAAATACATTTAAACAAACAAAAAAAATGTAAAAATCCCCTGCAAGCGCGTGCAGTCTAAAAGAAACATGCCTTGGGTGCACCTGTGAACGAAAACGACGATTGCAATACACATGGTAGGTATTGCACCTTGTGCCAGAGTAGAAGCAGTAATTCTAAGGCCAATATTCATGATCAACTCTAAATTGATGACCCGTATGGGCCTTTAAAGAGTTGCCTAAGGACAATTTGGGGTACCATATTTTGTTGTATACTTTGTGTGTTTTTGTGCACTAAAATTAACTTTTTGCTGAAATTTTGGGTTTGATAAACAGTGGCACTAATATCATGCAATGTAAAAATGTGCAAATTCCAGCATTTTATTCTACAGGGTCTGTGCTTTCAGAAAATATATAACTCTTGGGTGTTTTAAGTAATTTTCAGGCCTAAAATGTGGATTATTATAACGTGTGCAAAACATGAAAAAAATGCCCTGGCAGCAAAAAACAGTACAGAAAAAATACCCTTTGATGTGCCAGAAATCCACTTGGTTCCTTTGTGAGCTTAAAACACCCATGCTTTTTATGAACTGAGTAATGTCAGCCCTGGCTAGTTGTCTTTTGCTAACCTGCTCAAACCCTTCACCTATCCTGTTCTCTACAACATAGACACTAATTATTGTCAAGTCCAAAATAAAGAACTGGGAAGTCTGATTAGACTAAACACAGGAAGTGTGCACAGGACAAAGCCCTGAATTTCTGACGGGATCAACAGGTTTTTTATTTGCACTTATTAAACAGATATAACAAAACCCTTTTGAAGCGCTCGCCCCCGTAGAAGCCACAGGGTAGATCAGTCCCTCCTTGTCTGTCTAGGTTTAACGGTTGCATTGCTGCCCCAAAAGCACTTACCGACCCTCCAGCAGCGACCAATAAAGCTGATGTCCACACAGAAGATATGATGCTGATGAATTTTATTGAAGATTTGAGAGAGAGGGTTAGGTCACAGGACACCCAGGATGTTATAGACTCCAAAATATGATAGAACAAAGTACTAGCAGCCTTCATAGAGGTCCTTTAACCCAATTGTGGCCATTTGTGTCTTGAGCTCCTGTACTTGATGTGATAGCTATTAGTCAATTTCAGAATAGATCACCATGGTTTAGTAAAGGATCAACTTCTCAGGCTCCCTGTACTTGTTGAATTTGCTCCATGTCATCCCCATCCTTAAGCTTCAAACTTTAGACCCAGTCCTGGGCCTAAGTCTGAGCACATGGCTTCCCTTCCTAGGCAGCAGGCCTAGTAGGGTCAGATAATCCACAGCATCCCTCCCTCCCAGAGGCAGAGGGCCCAGTGAAGGCGGGGAAAGAGACACTCAAGGTCAGCCCAGAATATTTATTTATTTCCCAGCAAGCATCACTGGACACAAACCTCCTAGTGATTGACTAGGGAGACCCTTATTGGTTGTTCTGCTCTAATGCAAGGTCGCACCCAGCAACAGACAGATACAAACAATAATGGAGAGCTTAGGAGAAACCAAAGGACTATCAAATCACAATCAAGCTGACTACAGTCTGGTAGCTCTAAATTTAAATAGTAATTTCTGCTTTAGGCTGGGAGGCTACACTTTGAACAGGCAGACCAACAGGTAGCAAATTGGAGATGTTCATTGTAAGTATGGATGCACCGATACCAAGTATAAGTACCGATACTTTTCAAGCTCCAAGACTAGACTAGAGAAAAATTCAAAAGTTAGGAGGCAGATGTCATTTGTAAGGAGCACACGGAGCTCCTGGGATTTGTACATCTCTGTTTTAATGTATGATCTTGTTTTTATTAATATAAATATAAAAATGCACCGATACCATTTTCACTTTATTAAACCATACAGTTTGACATCGTCCTGCCTTTGGTCCTCCATTCTCTAATGCGTTTCATCCAATAATGGACCTAATCTCTACAATTAAGTTTGCTATTGGTTAAAAGCGTTAGAGAAGAGAGGACTAAAGGCAGGACGATGTCAAGCTGTATGCTTCAATAAAGTTCTCCGGTAAAGTTGGCAGTGTGTGACTGGGTATTTTTCTGTTTGGCTAGGAGATGTTTGAGTGGAGACATGCTCAGCCAGTGGGTACCCGTGGTGCAGTCATTTTATTCAAGGATACACTGAGAGGGTTATTCACTAAAGGGTGAAGAGTTTGGAGAAGACAGGAGAAAAGAACCATCTAGGACAACATAGCTGATCTAGAAAGTGAACTGAATTGGAGAATTTTTTCAAATCAGTGATGTTGTCCTAGATTGTTCACTTCTCCTGCCTTCTCCAAACTCTTCACCCCTTTGTGAATATCCCTGTAAGTTTAAATTCGGAGCGGAGTCAGGTCACAAGCCATGGTTATTAACAGATGAGCAGCAAGGCACCAGATCGTAAACAGGATCATGGTCAAGGACAAGCCAAGATCAGAAACATTAAAAGCAGCAAGATACAATGTAAGTGAGCAGACTCTTGGTCCAGCCCAGTAGCAGTTGGTAACAGAGATAAACAGCACTCATAAGCGCAGACAAGGGGAATCCAAAAACAAGTCACTAGGAAGCAGGGTCAGCAACAAGTTCAGGATCAGAGACCACAGGTCACAGGAATACAGGTCGGAAGACCATGCAGCAATGAGGGTATGCAGATCCCAGGTTTAAATAGCCTGCTTGTGTAGACACATTTGCACATGCACTGTGTTGTGTACACACTAATGTGCGTGCTTGCTAATCTGCATGCGCAACATTGTTCATCTATTTTTAGCCTCTATGCACGGAGACGTGCACACTTATGCACGTGAATCTAGATTTTTCCTGACACTCTCCTATTCTCCACAACATAGAGACTAATTATACTGCAATCCAAAATAAGAACCAGGAGGGCTAACTACACTCCTTGCGATAACACAGGAAGTGTGCATAGGACACAAGATACCTCCGAATTTTTGCGCCATTGTTATGGTTTACATAAATGTGCTGACAGCATACTGCTGCTTTATATAAGGGTCCCTAGAAAGAGTTTATAGTATTATGCTTTATAAGATTACATGTCCACATTTTTCTTTCACATCAACAACCCCCTATTGGAATGCACCAGCATATTGTAAAGTACATGAACACAAAGTCAGTGTAAAACAAGCAAGTAATGATAAATTATACAATATATACCTGTGCCCAGGCCACTTTAGTCTGACCTTTAATTGGAAGTGTAAAGTTTCCCAGTGCACGCAATATGTAAAACAATGTCGGTTGAAAGACAATAAAATCAGATGACTGGAAAACAGGAAGTTCAATTACAGAATGCGCAAAATAACCGCAAGCATGTCACCCTGCTAATCATCCTTATGACAAACATTCCAGCACCACGCCTTGGAAAATAATTATGCATGGAATCAATAAAAGGTAAAAGTGTCACCGTATTCATCTGTAAAATAAATAAATAAATAAAAATAAAAGTTGTGATTATTTAGTGAGAAGAATGTTGCCAGTGAAAAGTGACACAGTAAATAGCATCACCTCTGTACATAGGATTCTGTTTATGTCACAATTGATTTTCTTCCTTTTTAAATAAATAGAAATGCAAAAACAGCTCGAAGAATTATGATGCAGCTTAAAAGGGAGGTATAGCAGGAAAAAGTTAAAATAATTAAAAAGGACACTAGAAAGGGCATAAAAAAGGGTGTCTCGCAAAAAGTGGGCCTATGACTTGAAGGGTCACGTTTCTCCCCAAAGTGGGCACCTTGATAAATTTCTCAGCGCACGCAATATGTAAAACAATGTCTGTTGAAAGACAATAAAATCAGATGACTGGAAAACAGGAAGTTCAATTACAGAATGCGCAAAATAACCGCAAGCATGTCACCCTGCTAATCATCCTTATGACAAACATTACACCACCACGCCTTGGAAAATAATTATGCATGGGATTAATCATGGTAAAAGTGTCACCGTAGTCATCTGTAAAAAAAATTAAAAATAAAAGGTGTAATTATCTAGTGAGAAGAATGTTGCAAGTGAAAAGTGACACAGCAAATAACATCACCTCTGTACATAGGATTTTGTTTATGTCAGAACTGATTTTCTTCCTATTTAAATAAATGGAAATGCAAAAACAGCTAGAAGAATTATGATGCAGCTTAAAGGGAGATATAGCAGGAAAAATAATTAAGAAGGACACCGGAAAGGGCATAAAGAAGGTTTAGACTGTCTGGCAAAAAGTGGGCCTGTGACTTGTAGTGTCACACTTCTCCCCAAACTGAGGACCTTGATAAAAATTAAAGTGGAGGACACAAATGCTAAGCTGCAGTGTCACACGTCGGCTCTAACTATTAGGATGAATGTATTTCACTCATCCCATATTTCTCCTTTAAGTGATATTTTGAGATGGATTTGTTGACGTAGCTTGGGGCAGAGTTGTGGATGGCTTTGTACATTGTTGCTAGTATTAGGAATCTTACTAGAGCAGAAGCCAGGGAAGTTATTGCAGTGCTATCAACTGTCTCTGATGGGACTGTTCTTCTTTTGAGACAGAATCCCTCTGTCTTTCTACCCCAGTTGTCCCTTTTTATGGTCTGAAGTATGGACCTCTAGAAAAAAATGTATTATTCAATGATCAAGAATATTAGATTGCACTAAACTCTTTATCTAATCTCTAAATTATTGCATTTGTATTTTGGAAAGCCGATATAAAGGCTGTGAGTGGTGAAAAAAGCACATGAATAAAGTTGGAAATATCCAACCACAACTATTGAGACAAATGACACTTTGGTCAGGAGTCTGCATTAAACAGCACAGTTCATACCCTGTTTCCCCGAAAATAAGACCTACCCTGAAAATAGGACCTAGTAATATTTTTGGGAATTGCTCAAATATAAGACCTACCCCGAAAATAAGACCTAGTTGTGACCATTCCCAGGGCCAGTGGTGGCATAATGGGGAACTTGAAGAGCCGCGGGAGAGGCAGGAGAGAATCAGCAGGGCCAACAAAACCAGCGCTAGAGCAAGCGAGGCGGCACCGGAGGGAGCAGAGCCGCATAAGCCGATGTCTCCTCTATAGCGCCAGCTCCTGTCACAGACGGAGTGATGCCAAATGCACTCCGCCTGTGAGGAATCGATAGTAAAAGTGCGCTTCACTCATTCTAGCCAGTGACTGGTTACCAATTTGCTCTTGGAAAGGTACAGCACCCCTGATCACCATATTTTTGTACATGAATAAGTGTGGATTGTTGTACATTAAAAACAAAAAATAAGACCTACCCCAAAAATAAGACAGTGTCTTATTTTCGGGGAAACACGGTATAATGCACCAGTCAAGAAGTGATGCACAGCAAACAGAGTGCGGCAGCCAGGAGTATGTGAAGGCTATGTACTGTGTACAGTGATCACTGTAGTGCCCCCTTATAATGGTAAGTGCCCTTTGTGTTGGTGGTCATTGAGGAGTGCCCCCTTTTGTTAGTGCTCAGTGGGAGCTCAGTAAAATAGATCATAGGTATTTAGTAGTTACCTGAAAGACATGACGATCTTCAAGTTCATGCCAATGGCTTCTGGCTTCTGGCTCCGTCTCTAAAGGACATTGGTGTGAGGCCATGGTGGAGCAGAAGATCACTCAACCTGCCACTGCCTGGAAAGAGGGGTGTCAATAGATCCAGGGCACCAGGCAGGGGACCCAAGGCTCCAGGCAGGAGATTTAGGGTATGTGCCTCACCTTGGCTTAGCAATGCCTATGCTGGAAAATGGATATTAAACTGAGCTGAACATTCATGTTATTAACTCACTGGTCCATGGCGATACCAGAGCGCAGTCTAATTGTGCATGCACATCCTACTGGCTTTGCTGGTCCATTACCAGCCCTGTGAGTCTGTTTTGTTTCAATCTGAGCATATTATTTGCAGAAGAGAGCATAACACTCGAAGCACTAGTATGACAAATGATTGATAATCAAGAAATATTCATCTTCTGTATACAATGTGTATAGGTCCCTAATGGGTGCTGAAAGTATACCACCATAAATCAGTTATAGACAGACTAGAAAATGTTGTTCAAACATAAGCAATCTCAGTGCATGGTATATAGTCATTTAAGGGTGAAATTTAATTCTTGGGGTGGCATAAAAAAAAAAAGAGGGAACATGGTGGAGTTAAGGAGGGTAAGAAAGAACAGAAATTTGGAAAAGGTGACCCCAAAGGAGAAGGTCATATCTGATATGGCATAAAAATATTCCAATAAAATCTATTGGAAGGGATGTTTATAGACTCATGTCAGTGCCCACGAATATGACCTACAAAACCATTTCAAGAGAAAGAAGCTCAAAGCAGGACTGCTTCATCAGACATGGGGAAGAGTAGTGTCTCTGCACCAGTTTGAGCAAATCTTTAGGGAAAATATGATGAAATGGTTGTGAGCATCTGTACCACCTGCTACTTAGATTGTTTTATGGATTGAATTTCCATCCTGTTGCTTTAATTTTTTTGGTCACTTTGGTCAAAATCAAATGTGGATTTGACCCCATTGGCTGTTAGAAAATCGAATGAACGTTCTGAAAGCAGACTTTATAGAAAAAAATTATATTAGTGTCTGGTCAGTTTAAGACAATTGCCATAGTACTTTTTTATTAAAGCCCAATTCCAGCCTTGGAAAAAACACCCAAAGAAATGCTGCAATACTGTATGTCCGTTGTCTGTTGCAGACTCACCTCTCTGCAGTCCAGTGTTGATCCTCTTCTGGGTGGATGGACATGCCCCTTGGGGGTGCCTCATCAAGTGGCTCTGGGCTCGGGGAATGCTGTAGAGAACAGTGTTCACATCACTACACGAGGTCTGTTCTCTGCAGCATTCAGGACCTGCCCTTCGACGAGGGCAGAAGAGGAGAAAGAGAACCTATGATGTCACATGACCAGACTCTAGATCCATGCAAAAAAGGCCTGGTCTTTGTTCTGGGTGCTGTTGAAAAACTTGCTGTCTGCATACTGAACACAGGGTTGCTCGGACTCTGCCTTTCTATGAATAAAAGGCATTCTCTAATTGGCCAAGAAGCAGAGGAGGGGCGGATGACATAAATTTATTTTAATTTGGCAAAAGTATTAATTATAGCAGAACACTAGGAAAAAAAAAAAACACCCTTAGCTTCTTGCTTTTGACTAGGGGTATTGTGTAAAGGACTTTTACTCACCTGATCCCCGCTACTGCAGGCTCCCAGACCAGCACCGTACCACCCATGCTCCAGTGGTTGGAAGCCAGTGACATTATCACATACAATGCCTAGTCCATAGCCCTGCATTATATATGAGGGCGCCAAGGAAGGGATCCATGTTCAGGGAATTGGTGCTCTGTGGCTGGGAGTGAGTGGTGAACAGAGAGTCTTGTATTTGGTCACACTAGGCCATGTACATGTATTGGGACATGCTACACTGCTTATTAAACGCTGAGCTACCACTTTCAGTTTAGATTGATTATGGGATTTCACACCCAACAGAGAGTTTTATGTCGTGCAAGTAAAACAAAGATCTCCACGTATTCTGAACAGTAATAAACACTGGAAAGAAGAGAAAACCTCCAAAGTTGTGTATGCATTACTTTTTATTAGAGAAAATGTATGACTGTTTATTCCTAAATAAATATACATGTAGTTAACATAATAAAACAATACGCGTTTCTTTCTTAGTTGATGGCAAAGAAATGTTTAAGGTCCCAAAACATAAATACAAATGTTTGACTTGTACAAGTCAGGCTCAATGTGTCATTTTTAGTTTTTGCATCTCTATGTATTGTAACAAATAGTTTTTTTTAAATAACGGACTGATACGTGTGGATCTGCAAGGCTATGTGTATAACACGTCAGAACCAACACACAAACACAAGAAAGTGCATAAAAAAAAAAGAAAAAGAGTAAAGCAAGCAGCATATGCATTAAAGTGTCAAACCATTATAAGAGTCATTAAATACTGGTCAGAAGAAAAACAGCTTGTATAACAAAGAAAACGCAACAATGAAGTGCACACATTCCATGTGTATCATGACAATCTATTGAGAGGTGCACGGGTAACAGTGCTTGAGCCTAATGGTGCTTAGGTGAGGTACAAGTAGAAGGCAGGAACAAGAAAAAGTGGCAAGTGACCGGTGCAATGCTTGTGAGACGATGCTGCAAGAATGCACATCTTGCAGCAACATTTGTACACGGAAAGGCTTCTGCACACACATCAGTATCGCGGTTTGGTTTTCAACTTTGCTTAAAGTGTATCTGAACCCGAAAACAAAAAGGTCATATATTGCAGTTTACCAGTCCTTAGATGTTGCAGATTGCATTTGTTTCCCCATTTTAGTGTTTTTTCCCCCTTTATTTTTCACCTGGTGATACAATTTCTTATCCTAGGGTGACAACAATCATTCACTGTACTGTATTTATTAAATGAGCAGCGCTCACCCTTGGTTGCTTTCCTGATTTGGACTACAAAACCTCCCTTCTCCTTAAAGCAGAACTCCAGGGAATATTATTCTGAACCCTTGCAGTGCGGCTAGCCCCGCACTGCAAGGGATAAGTGCTCGTTTTTATCTAGAATCAAAAATAAAAAAAAGGACATACTCCCCTGATCCTACAAGCCGGCTTGCTCTTAAGACAGGGTCCCTTCAGCCTGTCTCCTCCTCCGATGCAGCGATGAAATGTCCCTCGGCATCCTCACATCCTATACACAGTGCATAGAATGTGATGACTCAAGGATCTTTAGACTGCTGCAGCGTAGGGAGAGAGAGCCACTAGAGACTGGTCTAACAGCAACCCGGCTTGGAGGATCGGGCTAGTATAACTGTTATTTTAAAACCTAGACAGAAATGAGCACTTAACCTTTGAGGTGCAGGGGTATCCCCACTGCAAGGGTTAAGAATAATTTTCCCTAGAGTTCCGCTTTAAAGTAGAACTGAAGCCAAACGTTTTGTTGTTCGTTTGTTTTAGTTGTGGAGAGTAAAGGAACGTTCTAACCCCTGACAGCGATTTTTTTGCTCTCTGTGTCATATTGGGGAGATTTCCCTTCACTTCCTGTCCGATCGCCACAACAGGAAGTGATAGGATATCCCTCCAAAGTGAGGAAAATCCTTGGGGGTCAGCAGAACCAGTGTCCCCTTTAAAAGATTCCCCCTCTATTCCTATTCTGGTGATTTTCCTTCATTTCCGCTGATAACCAGCACCAGGACATATAGAGAGGGTGAAAAAGTTTTGGATTGAGTTGCACTTGGATTTCATAACATAGGAAGGAAGGGTTGTGTACTTATGAGAAGATAGTTTGGATAGCAGATCACATTGTTGGAGATTTCAGTACACATAAAGTTATGGAACCACCACACCTAAGGAATGGTAAGTTGCAATTTGTGACAGTTTTCGTTCTTAAATGTATATATTCTTTAAAGAAAATCATAAGAGGAACATGGAAGCTACCGCTGTTACATTTTCCTTCAGTAGATGCTAGTTGTCTGGCTGTCATACTGGACCTTTTTGTTTCAATAATTGAAATCACTGGCCTGGAAAAAGTATGCAGATCAGAATTTCTGACTTCTCTGCGCATACTTGCCAGGTCAGTGACTCAAAAGTATTGAAGCGAGTGAGTCAGATTAACAGCCAACACAACAACAGATGGAAGCCAGCAAAAGCAGCTCAAGGATTTCTCTCATTACAGGATTACTTAAGTAGGAAAGACGGAGGCTGACATTTGTATAAAAAAAAACACAGATTCCTATGAAAGAATTGCCCCCTTTGTACTCGGCTGCTTGCTTAAAATGCATATTAGGGAAGGGGCTAAAGCTGGCCATATGCTGGTAGATTTTCGTATGAATGTTCATACAAAATAACCCGTCTGGACATTTGATAATGCCATCGGAGGCTTGACAAATGTCGTTTAAAATTTCATTCGAATTTAACATTCGATTTTTAGGAATGAATGCAGCATTCTCGAACGAAAATCACATTCATGGGTCAGAATTTTGTTCGAGAACAATTTTCCATCCTGCTCCTTCAATTTTTTTCGGGACTATGGTCAAAATAGATTATCCATTTAAAAGGAGAACTATGAGGTGAGTGAAAATCACTCAACCTCATAGTTCGAGTCGGCATGTGACAATGAAACTGTCACCCGTCGGCTCAATAAATCGGGAAGTGAGAGGACACATGCACGGCTCCCTGCAGGGATTCCCCCCCTCCGCGCTCCGATCCGCTGACTGGCGGAACGGACGGGGGAGGGGGCGGGTACAGCTGCCTCTGCCTCTAGATAGGCAGAGCCAGCTGTCAATCACGCAGCTTGGTGGATCTCGACAGTAATGTCAAGATCTGTCCGGGCTGCGGCGGTCTCAGTATATCGCGAGCTGCAGCTCGCGGTATACTGAGCTTTGGGTCACGGGAGGACGCTAGTTTGTGTCCTCCTGTGACCCTTAGGAGAACTATGGGAAAACCACTTACCTCATAGTTCTCCTTTAAACCTATTGACTATTAGAAAAATCAAACAAATGTTCACAAAATTTTTTTTTTATAAAATGCTGTTGCTGTATGGCCAGCTTTACACCTAAAGCATAGTTAGATCTTAAATACAGTACAATGGGCATTATTTGTAGTTAATAAGACCAATGGAGGGAAAAAAACGGTTTACTGAATCTATTCGGTTTACTGCTATTTTTGCGCCGTTTCCTATAGGCTCCAACTTACAAACCAGCTACCTGCAGCTGAGGTTAAAATGTCTAACTGATGATGAGGGGGGTTCTTGGATGGAACTGAACTGGATGTAAATCGCGGCACCGCTACAGGTACAAAAATATTAGAACACCGTTATCTCTATCCAGTACCTATTAGCTTTATGCATTTCAGTAGCTACTCGTTTAAAATATGTATTCATGAATTTTGTGTCTTGCTTAGAGTTCTCCTCTATTTGCTATAGGCAACTCATCCACAATTATTTCAATCTATGTTTATATAATTAGCTATAATATAACGCTGTAATATAAGATGGCTACAAACATGTGTTAGGTGGAGACTAAGGGTATTAAAAATAACCACCTCCCAGGTAATTATACCTGGCTTTTGAACTACAGTACATAAAGAACCTGCACTGTTAAGTAATAACTAGCCTACATTTCACTGCAAGTGATATGTCTGCACATTAACTGATGACATTACCAATGCATTGTATGACATTACTAAACATTCCCTTGGCATCGGTAAGAACTAAGGGCATACACCATTGCTTAATAGGCGGTTAAGGCAGATGATGGAAGCCTGTTGGATTTAAATATTATTACTAGGAGTTTCCAATGTAACACATCATATAAGTGCTTTCGGATGTCAAAGGCACTTGAAAGATTCTTTCAAGTTGCTCGTAGCAACATTATTGTCCACAATGGTGAGCGGGAACAGAGCACTCTTTAAAAGCATGCCTGAAAATGTTTATGTTATGGTTAACAAACCACGTTCCTATCAAAAATGGCTGGGAAGAAAAAAGCAAGGTGGGAAATGTCCAGCATCCTTTGTTAAATGTTCTCTAGTATCCAATCCTCATTGGAAAGGGAAGGTACAGTCAAAACAAGGTTTCCTTCAGAGTCTTCTCTGCCACCTTTATGAAGAGCACTGGCTTCTTGGTAGTACTCTTCTTCCTCATCAAAAAATCCATTCTCCATCGCGTAGGAACATTCTGCACTGGAAGCAGCCTGGCAAGCACCTTTATATTCTTGAATTGATTCATAAAGTGAATATAGCTGGCACAGGAGAGACATGTCGAGTTGTCTTAGGCCAACCTAAAAGAAAAAAAATGGAAAAACAGAAAAGCTCTTATAAAGTTGTAAGTATAAAGGCTTATGAAATAATCCTATGATCACATAAATAATGAAAGTGATGACAAGGCAAAGAATACATTATTTATGCTTTTCCACCAAATAAACACTTAAATATTTATGTTCTGCGTGCCTGGACTAGAAAGCTTAAAAACCTTCTCCTGCGGGGATGATACTGGTAGACAAAAGCAGAGACATTTTCATTTGTAACTTTCACAGCAAGTCTGTATCCTACATACAACAACAACAACATTAAAGTGGAATGCCAGGCAAACGGCCAAACACACGGCTGAAATATGTTTACGGTTTTATCTGCCAAATGTTTTTTCAAATTGTGTAGCCACTCTTGTTACATGTCCTTGTTACATTCCAAGCACACTGCAAAGCCAAGAAGCTCCGTCTACCTGGACTATTTATACGGTTCCGGAATCATCTCACTTAGAGATGACACAGAAAGCTGCATTGCTGAACCAGGAAATGAGTGGTATATGCCATGTTATGCAGTGTGGCAGAGATGACAGATCACAAGACTAGCTGTACAGAATGGCCACCCCTTTTGCAGGTAAATCAGTAAACGTGTATTTAAAGCCGACCTTCACTCTAGAAACGGTCTTTTCCTCCCTGCAACCCTCCGCAAGTTTGAAAAAGTTGATCTTTTTTACTTTACCTAGACGAAAATGACGTGTCCTGCACCCGCAGCCTGCACCCTGTCACATATATCAGAAGGCTGGCGGAACACAGACACAGAGCGGCCAGAGGGCAGACCTGGTGGTGCATAATGCGTGACCAGCTGCAAAAACTTGGAAAAGACCAGTTAGGAAGGGATAGAAAAAGAAAAACAGTTCTTTAGGAAGTGCCCCGCTTCCCTGTCCCAACAGATTTTACCCTCTCCTTCTGCAGACGTATACTTATCTTAATTTGATGCCCATGGCCTGCAGGGTTCGTTTATATCCCACACTGTAAGTCCTCTCTCTCTCTTGGCCATGTGTGTGCAGTAGAGACCCGTAGACTTCTACATGCAGCCGAGAGAGAGAGAGAAAGTAAACGTCTGATATGGGATATGAACACAAGAGGCCACCACCATCAGATTTCAGCAAGTATGCATCTGCAGAGAGGGAGGGTTGGAATCTGTTAGGTGAGGGGAGTAGGTCAAAAAAGGATTGAAACTGCACTTATTCTTTAACTGTGCTCATTTCCACTCTCAACCAAACTTTTCAAGCCCTCAAATGGCTGGCGTCATATCTGATCACATGTGTAGCATCACGGCAACTACAATCCAAATAGAGGCCAAGATGGCTCCTTCCTTGGCTGTAATAGATAAGATTATGCTTTAAAGATTGCTGGTAATTAAAAAATACATTTATGTATCAATGAAAACAGAGCTGCATTCATTTGCATCTTTTAGATCTGCCTAGAGTTCAGTTTTAAGCCAATATTTTGGCATATCTAAAGTGTATAAGGCATATTAGATGTAAAATGTGACAAAATATGAATCCTATGTTGAAACATTAGAGCATACTGTACATCTAAAATGTGAATAGTCCAACAGTGTGCAAGTTACCCAAAATGTGTTCCTGCAGTCCTACTAAAGGAATAGAGACTGTTCATGCAAAAGTAATGTACACTAAGGATAGTGAATAAAGGTGAAGCTGCATTCACTTCAACAAACCAATCATGTTCTAGCAACAATCCTGTTTTTTTGCCTACGCTTGCTTAACTTGCCCACATTTTCTATACTACCCCTGCCCTCCCTACAAATTTTAGTTTAGGATTGCTTCTGGAACTCGAACCCTTTTTTCTTTCACCAACCTAGATTCAAATTTTCTCTAAGATAGCCATTATCTCTAAAATAGTTTGGTAACATTGTTATTGGTGTCAACCCGTGCCATGATCACTACATCTTCCGAGGCTCCACTCAACAATTGATCTATTATTTAATCCACAAACTGTCAAACCCATATCTAAAAAAGGGACAGATTATTCTCTGTCCACCCAACAACAGAATCCCCTATCATTATCATCACATATGGCCTTTTCTTTAGTCCTATTCCCATTCACAATCCAGCTCATATTCCCCCGGGGTGCTAGATATGCTGCTGAAGCTCTACTACCCTACACTTGCATGCCAATTCATCCACAAAATTCATATTTATTATGCTTTGCAAGTTCGAGGCTACCCTCCCCTCTCCCTGACATTTTCACCTATGTCTTCTTTTAAATGTGACCCCGTTACATATTTCTAGGGTTTGATCTTGCACATTTCCACCCACCCATTCACTGGCCCAACCACTAGTTACCTGGCTCTTATGTAGACCTAATGGCTTTATTACCTTTTATATCGCTGACTCATTAAAGCTGGCCATACACTAGATCAGGGTGGATAAAAATAAAAAAAAAAATCGATTTTTTAAAATCCAATTTAAAAATCTGATTTTTTTAAATTTAAATCTGATTTTTTTGATTATCAAATTTATTTTAATAAAATGCTTTTGGAGTAAAAAAAAAATCTATCTAAAAGATAGTTTTCTATTTAAGATACATTAATAATTTAGTTCATTCAGCATGAACTAGAGCTTAGTTATGTAACATGAGCTTGTATATTCTGCAATATTTACATATTTGGTAAACTCATTTAATGAATCATACTCTGCAAGCTGAGATAACATGCACTGCATTGATGCATTCACACAATTTCACAGTAAGTAGCCATGAGATAAATCATAAAACAAAGTTCAGGAATAGTCCTTTATCCCATTGTTTTGCAAATCCACTCCCCTGCTGCCCGCCACATCCCTCACCTTGTTGTGTTACTGCCGCACCACCAGCCATCCCATTAAAGTGAATGGAACTGTCGGTGAGTCAACAGTGGGTCAGAGGAGCCGCTGAGGGACAGAAATGACAGTTGCTCTTTAAAAATGATGATTTAAAATCGAGTTGACTGAAATCAAGCCTTTTTACTAGAGATTTAAATCATGATTTAAATCAAATCCACCCTGCACTAGATTTCCAAATAATCGTTCATATGAAAGATCTTGCTTTACCACCCAACAATGCCATCAGACACTTGACGTATGCCGATCGAAATTTCGTTTGATTCTGGAATGAAATCTTAGAATTTAGTTTGTTTGAGAAAAAAATTTCATCCAGCCCCATGCAAGTTTTTTTGTCACTGTGGTCGAAATCAATCGTCAACTAATAGAAAGTCGAACAAACGTTCTTTCTAAAATGTAGGCAGTGAATGGCCAGCTCAAGCATGCAGATCAGTATTTTACCAGGAATTGGTTGTCTTGTACGTCGCACATCTCTGTAGATACATTTCCTGATTTTCGGTTTAGAAAAATGTAAAACCTTTCATACTGATAAAACGTTTATTAGGTGTCTCTTCTTTTCATCTGTAAGCAATATAATGAGGCTTGGGAAAAAAAAAAACCTGACAATAGTAGGGCATATCCTAGTATTTATCCTTCTGGATAAGAAAACAATTAGGTCATGTAGTCTACGGATATCCTCGAGTTTTACAGAAAGCGCCTCACTTAAACTTTTACAATGCCTGTATCCTAAATATATACAGGAACTATGCTGAGAAAATGTGCCACTTATCTCGCCACAGACACATACAAAAGGATGCCATTGTGCGTTTGTTTTTTTAATGTGCTACCTATAAGGAAAGCTTTACTGTTTGTCATTATGTCTGCTGTGTTACACCTAAGAAAAGGAAATAGCATCCCATCTATTCCCATGTGAAAAAAACAGCCATTTAGACTTTATAGAAGGGAAAGTAGGTGTTTTTCCTTTTAAAAAGCAAATATATACAAAGCTGGTTTACATTTGCGTGGTGTATTATGTTGCACGTTAAGATACATTGAGGGGAATTTGTCAAAACTGCAGCAGACAGAATCTGGAGCCGTTACCTATGGCAACCAATCAGCTTCTCTAATGGCTGCTAATGTACCTCAGCGTGTCCAAAATTGAACACAACCTTTTTTTTTTTTATAACGCGTATTGCCATGTGTTACAAAGTGCTTCAACATAGGTGCATTGAGGAAGGCGTGTTGGATTGCCGTTCAAAATAAATGGCACTGCATCGCACTTTTTCAAATGTTATTGGTGCACTTAGGCCTTGTTCACACTGCAGTATTTGAAGGTGTTTGACCCTGCAGGTCAGGTGGCTCTACACACAATGTGTACGGAGCCAAATAGCTCCCTTCAGGCATTTATTTCGGCCAGTTCTTTATGAACCAGTGGGTGGCCCTGTTGCCATCCTTCCATCAGGAAATTAAAGGAGTTGGATGTAAAATGCTGTCACTGTTGGGTAGTTTGACTGTGGCACACCCGCAGCTGTCATAATACAAAGAACACAGCGGAAGATTCGGCCATCTACGCTATTTAGCGTGGATGGTGGAATCGTTTCGGTTTTTTTTATCATTCAGCCCGCAGGTATGGTTGCCACAGGCTGACAGCATATAATTTGGTGCACAATTTATTTTCCTTGTACTCCAGTTTCCTAAACTCAAAAGTCCAAATATAATAGGGAGGGGAATGGGATCGTAAAGTGCCATGATCTATAAACGGACAAGTTGCCATAAAAGAGATTATGGATTCCGGTTTTAGAAAAATGAGGCGAAAAAAGCCAATTGCTTCTGCCACCTCCCTGCTCAGCAACAAGCTAGGTCACCAAATGCTCTAAATAGTTTGGGTTTTCATGACACCAGGGCTGGCAGAGCAAAAACAATTCTGGATTCCTGTTGTTTCCTTATATCCAAAGAGGTTTCCCTTTTCTATTTGATCTTACTCTCTGAATCAGACTGATGACATTTATCATCATATTGATCATTTTCACAAAGTCATATCACTTAGCAAAGGAGGTGTCAGGGCTAAGAGTCTAAGGAAATCTCACCGCTCCAAATCCTTAGCCACCATCAGGTCTCCCCAGGTGCTGGTCTAATAGGTGCGTCTCCACCTTGGAATGCAGCAGTATACGAACAGACCGCACTATCCAGAGAATTCCAATACTGCAGACTTTATTAAAATTCACAGCAAATCTGGTATACCAGTGAATAAAAGTGTATAGAGCAACAAATGCCAGCACTGCACACCCCCAACCAGCTACAACCTCTCGCATGTTTCACCAGCAGGCTTATTCATAGAAGTCCAGGCTTATTCATAGAAGTCTATGAATAAGCCTGCGGGTGAAACATGTGAGAGGTTGTAGTTGGTTGGGGGGTGTGCAGTGCTGGCATTTGCCGCTTTATGCACTTTTATTCACTGATATACTGGATTTGCTGTGAATTTCAATAAAGTCTGCAGTATTGGAATTGTCTGCATAGTGCGGTCTGTTCGTATACTAAGAGTCTGTTCTACAATATTAGTATTAGAACATCTCCCTTACTTCTTTCTATTCCAGCCTGCACAGTCAATAGGGCATGTATGAGAAAGAGGTTTGGTAAAATGTTGCTGCCCATAGGTCCAGCTCTGATCCAAGACTCCAAATATTTTGCTATTTTTGCCAAATAAAACATACTAGAAAAAAAATTTGATAACTTGCATCAAGCTGATTGATGAAAAAGATGTTTTAATAAATAAGTGTAGGTGGGCTAATACAACATGCTTTTAGGTGAAATTAGCTTGCATTTGAGTTCAGTTTGAGACACTTGTGAGATCTTCCGAAATTCTTCGACCGATACCTCTGACCTCAATTTGACCTCCAAAGCGCCATTGGGCTCCTTTTACATTCCTTCCGACTCCTTATGGGTAGGAAAGCAACCCCCCCCCCAAAAAAAAAAACCCCCAAAGAGGGAAACCCAAAAATTT
>NW_017307668.1:251905-273497 GCF_000935625.1 Nanorana parkeri | reverse complement strand
CTCCCGCCCCCTATGGGGAAGGAAACCACCCCCCCCCCCAAAAAAAAACACCCTAATGGAGGTAATCCAAAACTTTATACCACTGTCGCAGTTTTGGTACTTTATCCAGAACGGTAAGTTACACTGAGCACAGCCAAAAGGGTCCCAGATGAACCCTGCTGAAACTAGTGCTAATTAGTAAAAATGTTGGAGCTTATGAAGACATAGAGTAAATCTTATGTACTTTTAAAAGCACACATATTATAATGAAATAATTTTAATGGAAATATGTAGACTGCTTTTCTGACCTCCTAAGTGAGAGTGTGAATTGTCTGGCTGTCATGCTGATACCTTGGTTTTCATTATTTTTGGGTTTGGAACAAATATTGTAGTAAGAAATTCTGATTTTTACTTGGTGCATGCTTGTTCCAGGTTAATGTCAGCAAAGTCAGCCTACATATCACTCCTATGATAAATGCACTTTAAAAAAAGGAGGAGAACTATGGGGGGTCTGTGTTTTTCCCCATAGTTCTCCTCAGGGTCACAGGAGGACATAAACTAGTGTCCTCCCGTCACCCAAAGCTGAGTTGTTCGCTCACTTCCCGATCTATTGAGCCCACGTGTGACAGTTTAATTGTCACACGTTGGCTCGAATTTCTATACATTTATGGGAAAAGTCCGATATTCCATTAAAGATATATTCAACATGTTTTTTTCAGTAAGGTCTCACTTCTATGGTAGCCTCTAAGGCTTTGCACATGAGTGCCAAGGGAGACATGCATTCCTAGTGTGCTACCATGTGTGTACTCAGCACGGAAGCTTATTATTTAGCTACAGGGTCAGTTCAGGTGAACACCTGGCAAACTGTTATTTCACTTTGAGCTTTAAAGGTTTTTTTAAAAGGTTGCAAACTGCAATGTCTGTCCCCATTCAATATCCAAATTAAAATATCCCATTGCAGAGGGCCTGATGCTAGGTTAACTTTGTAATGCCTGCCATTGCACTACAGGCATTGAATATGGAACATCAACTCTCTAATCTTGTTCTGGTGATAAATTTAACATTTTGGATTTCCCATCACTTCCTTTCATAGCCACACTGGTCATGAGGCAAAGATGGGGTGAATCTTCCTAATTGGGTTACAGACAGCAAATTACAGACAGCAAATTAAAAGGAGAACTATGAGGTGAGTGATTTTCACTCACCTCATAGTTCTAGCTGACCTGTGACAATGAGACTGTCACAGGTCGGCTCAGTAGATCGGGAGGTGAGCGAACATATACCGGCGTTCGCTCACCTCTCTCTCCTGTCACGGCTCTCTGCCGTGACAGGGGAGGGGCTGGATTCCCCCCTCCCTGCTCCGATCCGCCAGCGCTGACTGGCGGAACGGACAGTGGAGGGGGCCGGTACAGTTGGCTCTGCCTCTAGATAGGCAGAGCCAGCTGTCAGTTACGCAGCTGGGCGGATCCCGGCACAATTGTCGGAATCCGCTTCAGCGTCTCAGTATACAGCGAGCTGTATACTGAGCCTAGGGTGATGGGAGGATGCTAGTTTGTGTCCTCCCGTTACCCTAAGGAGAACTATGGAGAAAAGACTTAACCCCATAGTTCTCCTTTAAACCTCATTAAGTTATTGTTTCATATTTTTTATAAGATTTTGGATAACATTTTGGCTTTAGATACAAGGTAAATGTAGATTGTATTTTGATAGAATACACATTTCGGGTTATTTTTGGCAACAGTAGAAGCAGTCTGTATATAATAAAGTGTGGTCAGCATTGCTTCTGAACAACCACTAAGCTGCTATTCCGAGTATGATGATACACTTGCACCGAGAAAGAGGAACCTTACAGAACTATCACTGTGTAGCACTATTAGGCAGAAGTTAGCAAATATAGCTGTTCCTATACACATTAAGCAGGCAAAAGGTCTGCAGTTCAATCTGGGTACTGATCTCAAGTGCAAAAGTTGCTGTGAACCTTCAATATGACGTCCAAACAATTGTCATTGCAAGTAAAGCAGGCCATCATTAGGCTGAGAAAATAAAATAAACCTGTCTAAGAGAAACATCAGAATTGGCCAAATCAACTTGGGACATTCCTAAAAAGAAGGAACTTAGTCATAAGCTCAACACCAAAAGGCGTGGATGACCAGGAAAAAACTGGGCTGAAAGATTGTAGAATTCTTGGTGAAGAAAAACTCATAACATCTAGCCAAGACAAGAACACTCTCCAGGATGTATGCATCTCATTGTCAAAGGCTACAATAAAGAGAAGACTTTGAGAAAGTAAATACAAGGGGTGTACCACAAGGTGTAAACCACCGTTAAGACCCAAGAACAGAAGACCAGATTAAACTTTGCAAGAAAAAACATCTAAAAAAGCCTACCCAGTTCTGGAGCAGTAAAGAGTTGTACCGTGTTAGCCATATACTGTATCATGGAAAAGTAAAAATGTAGGCGATATCTTTCATGTGGCTGGCAATATACAGTGGTACCTCGGTTCATGAACAGGAAGTTCGGCCAAATTTTGCTTCCGTTTGCGGACTCCGCATCGAGTGACTAACACAACCGCAGCCATCTTCTCTGCTCTGACACTGGTCGTGGCTTCCTCTAGTCGAGATCTGATCACAGTTTGATTCGGTTCGCGACCAATTCGGTTTGCAACCAAAATCGTGGAACGCATTAAGTTTTGGAACCGAGGTACCACTGTATTTCAAGTTGTGAGCTTCCAAAAAAGCTTAGTTTCTCCAGCTCAGTGTCATGTAAGTAACTGAAAAGTCATACTTGTACATGCATATGCACATGTAAAGGGGACACAGCAGAAGACAAAATGATAGTTTAAACCTACAATAAGCAGCCACATCAATATGCAGAGACAAAGATAGAGGTCGATTGTATAGGGCTATACCATTAGCACAGGTTCAGCTAAATGTTGCATAAATGATAGGACCGTGTTCATCAATACAGATGGACAATGGCCCAAAACATACTGTGCAGTAATCCAAGAGTATTTGAAGGCAAAGAAGTGAAATATTCTTCAATGGACATGTCAATCACCTGAGCTCAACCCAAGTAAACATGCATTTCAAGACAAAACAGAAGACCAATGAGCAAACACAAACTGAAAACAGCTGCAGTGAAGGCCTAGTAAAGCGTCACTATGTAGGAAATCCAGCATTTGGTGATGTCCACGAGTTCCAGACCGTAGGCAACTATTGCCCATAAAGGAATTTCAAACAAGTATTAAAAATGCTCATTATAATTATCCTAGTTTGTCTGTTTACTTTTGAGCCCATTAAAAACAGGGGACCAAGTATACACTGAAATTCTCAAACGGCTTGTACATATTTTTGAAAACCCCTTAAAGTGAATGTCATTGTCCAAATATCTAAGCATGCTCACAGACTGTACACAGAACTAACAATGGTAAAACATTAACATGCTTTGATTATATTAATATTTATCTAATTGCACTGTAAGGTGCTGATATCTAAAAATACTTACACTGTGGATTACTTTTGATTTGTGTTCCTGTGGAATGGAGGTTAGGAGTTAAGCAAACAATGTACAGTATTACAGGTGTAAAACTATATGAAAAATACACCAGAAAGCACAGATTTTCTATCAAACAGATGTGCAAACACATTTTTTATACTGTCCTTTTAAATGTTAAGCAACCATTTCATTACATGATGTACTGTAAGTACATAGACAATACTCTTCTGTTCTCTACATAGTAACATCAGATTGCTGAAAAAATATGATTTACATGGGGAAATTCACAGTGTGAGATGGTATTGTAATCACATGCTTAACGATACCTGTAATTAAACACTGGGCTTTTAATAGTCATTGAACAGTTGGAGCATTTTACCATTGCCTATTTCAAGTTGAGGTGCTGTACTAAATAGATTTAACAGGCATTGCACATCGTTTTTAAATTTTATAATAAGCAGTTACATGAGAAACAGCAGATCTGGTTTCCCAATATTCTTATTCTAGCCTCTCCTGTCTGGGCTTTTCATTAGCCTAATAGTGCCATAAATGGAACTAATCACATGTCTGCGTTATCCTAAGTACAAGGACTTCAGTTTGGGTTAAGAGTAGACATTCAAATCAATAGGAAAAAATTGCAGAAAATTCAAAAATGGCTTGGCCAGCTGATTTGAAAAATGTTCCGGAGGGCTTGGCAGCGAAAGGGTTAATAAATGATTCTACAACTAACTACGTTTCGTAGTCATTTCATATGCTACACAAGAGAACCCGCTTACAACTTTTACTGCTAAGTACATATGGGGGAATTTAAATCTCAGCTCTGCTCTTCAGCAAGTCATGGTGGGATCCCAAACCGGCCTCTCAACCAAGGTGCGTGGCACCCTGGTCTGACTTCTGGCTTCCTCAGGGGTGCCTCAAAACTTTTACCAGCACCATGAAAGAATGATGCTAATCCGGGAAGGGTGGGATCCATTAAGAAAAAAGGGGGCTCCTAGTGTGAATAAGGCTTCTGATGTGAAGGGAGCATTGATGTGAAGGGAGCATTGATGTGAAAAGGGGCATTCTTATGTGAAAGGGAGGCTTATTTATTTGCACATTAGTGTTAAAAGTGTTTCCAACATAACTTCAGTACTTTGTGGGTGCAGATGCATACTATTGTCTGCCATTTGCAACTGTTGAGGTTAGCTGGTTTTCTCTGCAATAGCAAGCTGCATTAGTTGACCTGTCATTTAACACTTTCCTAATACACCTCCGTACAGGAATTTCTCCAGAGTCAGGAATCACTCACAGTTATCACTGGAAACAGCAGCGTCAGCTGATTTTGTGCAATTTTGGTAGCAGAACATATATGGCGGCCACTGCATCTATGGCCAGCTTAAAGTGGAACGGCATCTATGGCCAGGGTATAAAAGACAAAGCCAAGTGCACAAAAGAAAATCAATCTGATAAAATTGTCCTCTATTTTGAAAAAGACTTAAAAAGGAAAGCTTTGCATAAAAAAAGGAAAACAAATTTAACTTACCATCTCTTTCCTAAGCAAAGCCAATGCAGCATCAAGGTTAGGAGGCTTTGGTAGTGAATGAGAGGTGCCAGTGGAGCCTCCACGACTTAAGTCATCCTGAATACGGGACTTCTGAGCATAGACTCTCTCCAGATCTCGCCACCCTGAACCGCCGCTTGAATTTAGCAGACCACTGAGGCTCTTTGGTAGTGGGGGCAGGCCTTCCATAGAAGGAGTCAGTGGAGTAAGGGCTGCATGGGAAGCACTCATCACTTGCTCTATAAAGACGTCAAGACCTCAGCCAAAAGCACTCCCTAAATTATAAGAGAGGAGAAAATGCATTAGGCTTCACAAAAATTGAGGATGTTATTCTGCAGGTAAGTAATTTATATGGCAACAAACTTTACAAACGGAAACAAAAAAGAGAGAGCGGAAAAAAAGAATGGCAACACATATCCATTATCGATCTCTACGTTAAGGAAGGCATTTACAGTAAAATCATAATGCCAGGATGTAACTTTCCTGTAGACCGCTGAACGTTAAATACATATGTAATGTGATTTAATACTTGTGGTTGGCATCTGATAAATTACTTTGTCAGTTAAAGAATTGCAGAAACAATGTTTGATATCTATACAGCTTATGTGTAAGGATTCCAACAATTTGAGTATACACTAAAAATTCAGATTAAGATGCCTACAAAACATCCAATCTGCTCTCTTTCAGTTGAATCAGGAAACCACTACAAGTATGTGTCTCCGTGCACGTTTTGGAGACACCTAACAAATCTCAGAAACAGAATCATCATCCGGATTAAGATATTCCTGGCTGATCAGTAATGAGATCAGGCTGGTGCATAGGAGGTCTTCTCAGTGCATAAAAACACAATACTAAAATAAGCACGCATGTTTAAGACGTAATCCCTCTGCAGAGCTATTCAACCACCATCTCAAGTTTTGAGGTACTCCTAAAGCAGGAGGTGGAAATATTATTTTAGAATTCCAGAGCCATTCTTTCCAATCAAGGAACCAGCTCCATTGACAACTAAAGAAAACCTAAAAAGTTAGGCTCCATCTGTAATTTTTAGGGGGCATAGGCAACCTGGGCTTTGTCAAAAGGTGCCTTCAAATTTTTGCACAGTTTAATGCATTTCCATGGTGGCCACCAGCACCATGGACATGCATGTTGCTCATCCAGGGTAGCTTCATCCAGGACCTCTCCAGCATTCAGAATAGGACAGAAGTCCGTCTCCCAACTCTGCCTTCAGCCATGATCCTACAGCCACACTGTGGTGTGGATTGTAAGTTAAGATTGCTGTGAAGCTGGAACTGAGGACTCTGATGTAAAGGGGGGCTACTGATGGGTAAGGAGGCTCCTAATGGGAAAGGGGAGGACTATGATGTGAAGAGGGGACTCCACATCATTTTTTTTGTGTGGGGTCCCTTCTTAAAATCCATACCAGACCCCTATCTGGGATAAAGGTCTGGTAGAGATTTTTTTTTTGGGGGGGGGGAAGGACATGTCATTATTTCCCATTTACATAGTTTACAGTTTAGACTGGGGTGCCCTGACATTTTACATACTTTTAAAGGGTGCCTTGACTGAAAAAATGTTGGGGCAGAGGACAGCACGCGTCTTCCTTCTCTTTCATAAGCAGCTAATCACCAGGCCCGAGTGCTCTCACATGGGACAGAGGAAGGTCCTGTGTAAGAACAAAAACTGAGCACAGGGCTTTCTACTTGGGACTCTGGTAAACAAAAGGGGCAGTGAGAGAGTGCAAGGAAGGTAAGTATAAGCAGACAAGAACATGACATTAAGTGAAGCTGTCACTTTGCGATGTATTGTCAAAGTGATATGTTCACCTTTACCTGTGGTGGAAGTGGTTGAAATCAGTTGTGTTGGCACTTTAGAAAGCCCATAGTGCTTTGGGAATCCCTAGTCATGTATTACATGTTTATTTATGACTGATTGTTACAAATTTGTTATTTTAGCATTTTAGATGAAAACACTGCAACATTTCTTACTGCAACACTTAAACGGTTAGACTGATACAAATAAACGGGGACCCTCCCATTCAGAAATCAGTTTGAGGAGCAGCATGGTTAAGTTGGCCATACCCCCTAACATTTCCCACAAACATGGTGGATGGGGAAATCTCCCCTGTTAGGCTACTGTATTGGAGAACATTTTTGGCCCAACTCCTTCGACAAAAATAGACTGAAAAAAATGACTTTTTTTTGTTGTTTATAATGGAGGGTCGCCGGCAGGACCACACACAGCTTAGCAGGACTTGGCTGAAAACCAAGTAGTGTGTGGCCAGTCTAAGGAAAGCATGACAATATATGAGCCGTCACTGTTAGCCTCCTGAAGAGAATGCTAGTTGCCTGGCTGTGTTAAAGTGCGTGTACAGTCAGAAATATTGTATCTTAGTTTTGGATACAGTGGGGAAGGATTCAACTCCTTTTCAGGTTTTTACTGCTTTCTAGCACTCCGTTTGAGAGATCAAGGCCTCATTCACTTTGCTAAGAGCTGGCCTGTACAGATCCGTGCATGGGGCCGTTCCCGGGGAAGGGCAGGTGCTGCGTGCGATTGTACGCAGCAGCCTGTTCTTAATGGGAGTACGCGGCCGTACGGTCACCCGAACTGCACATCCGTGCGAGTGTCCGTGCTCGGACGCAGACAGGATCCACCCTGCCTGTGTACGAGTATGGACACCCGCACCCACACGGATGTGCAGCTCGGGTGAGCGTATGGCCGCGTACCCCCATAGAGAAGAACAGGCTGCTGTGTACAATCACACGCAGCACCTGTCCTTCCCGGGAACGTCCCGATACGGCTGCGCACGCCGCACGGATCTGTACGGGCCGGCACTTAGTAGTGCGAATGAGGCCTTATCCTTAAAACGTTGACAACGTTTTCCATCGTCGATTTTAATCGACTTAATCGAATAACTGTTGCAGCTCTACCTCATTTCCTGTCCTGCTGATCATGTTTTACCAGACAAGAAGTGAGGGGAGCGCTGCACTGCTTTTCTTTAGTAGAAGAGGGGAAGGCTAGAACCGTTGTCAGATTTTTGTTTTCTGTCTTCATCTTTGTTGCAGGTTTACTCCTCCTTCCTGTCGAGTGAAAACTTTTTTCAGCAGGACAGGAAAGAGAGTAAATCTATCTAATGGAGCCTGGTTAGCAGTAAAAAGCCAACAGAAGGGCTCATTCCTTGCCCACGCTACCCAAAAACGTTTTTGAATTGACACACTAAGGTGTAGGTAAACAATGACATTCTCCAATCTGCTCCCTTATGGTCATCTTTTATATTCGGTCTTATTTAGATCCAAGTTTAATTGTGTTTCCAGACATCTATTACTTGCCAAAATAGTAACACCCACATAGACTTCCAGATTGTTCTTTAATGAATCTGAATAAGCGATACTATAACGTCTGACTCATAACCCTTCTCAGCCCTTACAAGGACATAAGTAGAAAACAGTTTCATCACTAGAACAAAGAAGTAGGTAGCATTAATAAAGACAAGTCGTCTGACCATGGAAAAGAGCTATTGAAACGCTCAACAACCTGGAAATACCTCTATATGTATAGGAGATTGAACAGGTCTGCAACCTACGTAATCTAAACACGTTGTGATCAGTGATTTCTCAAATGAGTACCATTCAAAATCTAGACATGCAGTTACAGCAGCAGTAACTGTTCCCTTTAACACCACTGCTTATTGTGAGGAATACGAGTCATGTTACATCAACTCAAGTGCAGCATTCCTTGAATAAAGATGAACTCCATCTAATACAAAGCTGAAATACATACATGGGAGCTCTCTTAAACTGGGTATACATTAGTAGATTTTTTTTTCTTCACCTTTTGGGCAGATCTAAACAGCGTGGATGGAGGAATCTCCCGCTGCGACAGTTGTATTTTGACAGCAGGCCCTGCTTGCAACACTTTTCCATTGGTATGATCCCTTTAAAAAGTTCTGCGCCTCATTCATGAAAGCCTTGTGACACTTTCATTAAGAGTTCCAACACGTGTGACAGATTCAGGTAGTTCTTACTTAGGCCTCTTTCACAATGTGTCGCTGTAGCTGCTGCAAATACAATAACAATTCCTGCCAGTTTGTGGATAAGGAAACTGGAGGTAATCAAGACCAAATCTAAGATGGTGTCCAAACAAGCAAGGGTTGGGACATGGAGTAGTAGAGAGTAGAGCAGGGGTGGACAACTCTAGCCTTCCAGCTGTGCTTTAAAAACAAATCCTCTGGGGGTGATTTCTGTGGCTGTCAGTTTTGCAATGCCCCATGGGACTTGTAGTGCCACAGTAGCTGGAGGGCCAGCGTTGCCCACCACTGGAGTAGGGCATGTTTGTGTGTGGGGCCGCCCACCGGTCACTGGTTGCTAGGATTCCAGATGCACAACGTTCTTGGTTGCTAGAACACTATTGGCTGCACAGCAATGTTGGATGACATTGGCCGAGAGCATCCTGACAACCAATGGCGCTGTGCGTCCCGGGGGCTGAACAGACACTGGGAATAGAGTGTCCAGTATCAACCTCCATTCAGTACAACCTCAGTGCCGACCCCCCCCGACGCCCAGTGTTTATGACATGCTTTATGAATTCTAGGGACTGTGGGCGCTACTCAGTCCTGCAGGGTTGTTGATGTCTTTGGGTGAAACCACAGTGCGCAGTGGGGGCCCAAAATCAACGAAGTGAGGTTCCTTATAAGACTAGTTCAGAGGAAGATTTCTCTTGAATGGAGCGCCCATTGGTGGCAGGGGTAGTGGGAGAAGTAAGTACTTAGTCTCCTTTTGCAGATAGACCTTTCTGAGCATTGTTTCCCAAGAGTCACTAGCTTACCTCACAGTTTTGTCAGCGAGGCGTCGGCAGCGAGGGAGTAACACATACCAAGCAGGCAAGGGCGCTCCCTGCGAATTCTAGTGATCATTTTGCTGGCGACTTTGACAGCGACAGGATTGCAAGTTGCTCAAGTAGCAGCAACAGGCTGTCAAGGTCATCTCTCTGCTCTCTCCTCCAGTTAGCACATCCGAAAATCTGACCCCTTTCCCAGGTTTAGTATTGTCGTACAGGGAATTATAAAAGGGACTGAAATCAAACTCAAGTATTTATACGAGTTGTATTTAGAACACATTTAATTGTTTTTAATACATACCCTGGCAAAAGAACCTGACTTTATGGACATTGTATAAAATGAATACATCTGTGACATCTAATTATCTCAGCTTTTAGCTTTCCGACACGCTGCGCATTATTAGAAAAGTGACTACCTATTGGATTGCTCTTTTCCTATGTTTATGTGATAGGAAGAGTCATCGGCATTCATATTCAATGGCATCCCTGAGGCGGTGAGGGGCAGGATGCTGGCTGGCATCTCGCCTAGCTCTTGGTAACCAGTGATGTCACTGTTTGCCAGGAGATGGGAGGGACACCGGCCAGAGTGTCCCAGGTTGCTAAGAGCTGAGCGGGGAGATGTGTATGGCCCTTGCACATCTCCCTACCTGGTTCTAAGCAACCTGGGACACTCTGCTGGAGAGGGCCGGAAAGGACGGTGGCACTGTGCAGAAGAGCGGCCACTATACAACAAACATAACGCTCTGCCTGCTGCCCCCCCCCATGTGACCCAAAGAGATGTCATGGCTGCCTCATTAAAAGGGACGGCCCTGTTCATATTTATGATTTCACGCACCTTAGTGCACCCTATCAGATCCCCGTCTTAAATTTGTTGAAGGGCTACACTGGTGGATTTGGTAGGACCATGAGGTGGAACCACAGCAGGGGATGCACCTGGAAGTGTTGGATGCTACAGATTTTGTAGCGCCAGGAGGTGGAACCACAGCAGGGGATGCACCTGGAAGTGTTGGATGCTACAGATTTTGTAGCGCCAGGAGGTGGAACCACAGCAGGGGATGCACCTGGAAGTGTTGGATGCTACAGATTTTGTAGCGCCAGGAGGTGGAACCACAGCAGGCAATGCACCTGGAAGTGTTGGATGCTACAGATTTTGTAGCGCCAGGAGGTGGAACCACAGCAGGGGATGCACCTGGAAGTGTTGGATGCTACAGATTTTGTAGCGCCAGGAGGTGGAACCACAGCAGGGGATGCACCTGGAAGTGTTGGATGCTACAGATTTTGTAGCGCCAGGAGGTGGACTGTCTACTCAGTTTGTATCCAATCAGGCAGACTTATGATATTGTGACATTGGTTGTCTGCTCTGATCAGCAGGGGATCTGTATCGGAGTAGTAGAGGTCGGATGTCACTTGCAGTGGTAGAAAAGAACCTGAAGTGGACAGAGCCATTACACACGGGCTTTCCGATAAGGTCCGCCTGTCAGTTTTCCAGGCGGACCAGACTGGAAGGCCACTGTTAGTCTATGGCCAGCTGGATCTAAACGGATGGGCGTCCATGTACAACCGGTTACCCCGACTCCGGCAGGTCCAGAAAAACAAATGGATGAAAGTTCCCTTTCGCAGGATCGTGCCGGATTGGAGGTACTCCGATGTATATGGACACATGTCTGTTTACATCCGAGTCCCCATTTCAGTTTCTTTCTCCATCGCAAGATAGAGGGGAAAACAAATGGATGGACGCTGATGTCACAAGGGTTACATTCGTTCTGATAAGCAGGGGGTCCATGCATGGATCCACTCCTGATTGGACCGTGTGGGAGGGGCCTAAGGTCTATGGGCAGTTTACAACCAATCAGTCATGTTTACGTTTTGAAAAAACAAAAAAGCACACAAACGCTCTCCGTCTTTTTTTTTCCAGAACTGAAGTGACTGTAAAAGGAAAACGTTTACACCCGGCTGCCCATAGAGTTACATTCCAATATGATCCACCTGAGAAACTGACAGACAGATCATATCGGACGCCGTGTGAAGGGGCATCAGTGTTAAGCAGCCATATGCCTTTACACTTCTTTTATTCAACCTGACAAATCCATCGATTCCCCCATCCAGCTAAAGGGCAGGGTGGGGGAATCGCCCCTGCCAGCTATTGTATTCTGACAGATGACCTTCCCCGCTGTCAGAATACCGGAACATTGACTGCATCTGATTGGCTGAAGTTACTGGTTAGTTGACAATTTTCCACCTGGCTCCTCTGACAAAGGTTTACCGTTGCGGGTGGTGCAAACAGGGCCACCCGCAGCTTGAATTTTGTCCAATCCAGCAAGAAATCAGCCAAAATCCCAGCAGTGTACAGTCAGCTTTAAAACCTCTGCCAGGCTTTTATTGCTGTATGCCTCTAGAGTGAATCTTCCAATATCTACTGACCCCAGCCACCAGGAGTGAAAATCCAAAACGGTAAGTTGTCACCAGAACAGGCAGAAAGGGGAATTGCTACGATGGGGACACTAGTTCAGATGACAACTGACTAAGATGGGGGTCCCCTCACTGCCTGCCTACAGAACAGGAAGTGCAGGGAAATCTCCTCCATGGTACACAGATGGTGATTTCTTTTTAAGTTAGAAATTGCCTAGACCATAGCGTACAGCGACTTTTCCTGTTGTCGACCCGTAAACATCAGGAAAGGGGAAAGTTATATTTCTGGAGGGTCCAGACCTTCTCAATTGCTTTGTGAATTCCTCCAAGTCAGGCGGTATGGATGTCTCCTGACACCCAGGCGAAGGATCAGCCTGAAGACTAAACATGTGCTGTCTTTATGTGTACTGGAACCGGCGTTTACCCAAACACATTGTGACACGTCAAGAGCCGGATTAGGCAAATAATCATCATCCTGATCACTTGAACAAAGTGGGTTTTCAATGACCCGGAGCCCACATACATATCAATCACATGATCCCAGGGACACGGCTGCCTGTCTAGCATTGGGGGATAGATACACCCTACACAAAAGACAAGCATGCTGCCATTGTGTGATGTACACTTACAGCTCCTCCTGGACAGGCAGATTGGCTTTGTCTGAGATCCTCTTACAGGGATTGCTGTCCTCTATCTGATCTTTCTTCCTCTTTTTCCTCCTTCTTCCATCCAGATCTTCAGCTTTCCTCCTCCTCCGCCGTCCTCACCTCATTCCCTTCTTCCCCTTGTACTTGTAATAACAGCTTGCTGTGCTGTGTTGTCGTTGCTCACTCCTCCCGTTTGGGATGTGTGTGGGGATCAGTGCAGAGAGCTGCTGATGTGTGTGTGGAATGGGGGAGGGAGTGTGCTGGACGCCTGTGGGTGGGGGAGGGGGAGGAGGAGGGGGAGGAGGGTTCTCTCCAAAACCCAGCAGCACACCATTCTACACTACAGGATGTGTTACAGGGGATCAAGTCCTGTGCCTGACAGGCGACTCCTGTCACAAAAACAGTGCAGGGGCTACCAATGTTTACATTCTGCACATAGTTCATATCACACACAACACGGCTCAATGCACTAAAGTTATCGCATGTGATAATGGGGTCCCATGGCTGCTGAATATTGCATGTAATAATATGATCCCATGATTATTAAATATTGAATGTGATAATATGGTCCCAAGACCGCGAAATATTGCATGTGTTAATATGGTCCCCTGACCACGAAATATTGCATGTGATAATATGGTCCCATGACTGTGAAATATTGCATGTGTTAATATGGTCCCCTGACCACGAAATATTGCACGTGATAATATGGTCCCATGACCATGAAATATTGCATGTGATAATATGGTCCCATGGCTGCTTAATATTGCATGTAATAATATGGTCCCATGATTATTAAATATTGCATGTGATAATATGGTCCCATGACCGCAAAATATTGCATGTAATAATATGGCCCCATGATTATTAAATATTGCATGTGATAATATGGCCCATTGGCCGTTAAATATTGCATGTGGTAATATGGTCCCATGACTGCTAAATATTGCATGTGATAATATGGTCCCCTGACCTCTATATATTGCATGTGATAGTATGGTCCCATGACTGTGAAATATTGCATGTGTTAATATGGTCCCCTGACCACGAAATATTGCATGTGATAATATGGTCCCATGACTGTGAAATATTGCATGTGTTAATATGGTCCCCTGACCACGAAATATTGCACGTGATAATATGGTCCCGTGACCGCAAAATATTGCATGTGATAATATGGTCCCATGACCATGAAATATTGTATGTGATAATATGGTCCCATGACCACGAAATATTGCATGTGATAATATGGTCCCATGATCACGAAATATTGCATGTGATAATATGGTCCCATGATCACGAAATATTGCATGTGATAATATGGTCCCATGACCACAAAATATTGCATGTGATAATATGGTCCTATGACTACGAAATATTGCATGTGATAGTATGGTCCCATGACTGCAAAATATTGCATGTGATAATATGGTCCCATGACTGTAAAATATTGCATGTGATAGTATGGTCCCATGACCGTTAAATATTGCATGTGATAAGGAAATGGTCAATTCATTTAAAGACATATAGTGCAAACATTGCAGGGCATAATAACACACCGCGGTAAAAAACCCCAGAGCGTTTACAGGCATTTTTTGTTTCTATGTCTCTGAACGCAGCTCTGTTTTAGCTAATGTGTCCATGCACATGGGGGGGATTTAACAAGACTAGAGCAGAAAAAATCTGGAGCAGTTACCCATGGCAACCAATCAGCTTCTCTCTTCAGTGTGTTCAGTTAAGCTTTGAAAATGAAAGAGAGAAGCTGATTGGTTGCCATGGCCAGCTGCTCCAGATTTTCTCTGCTCCAGTTTTGATGAATTTCCCTCATTGTGATGTATAGATACCTATTTTGGAGCTGAGTTCAGGGGCATAAAAATGAACGTTTTCGGAGAGGAGCTATCTTTAGCCGTAAACCCAGGGCCGTCGCCATAATGAGGCAGCCTAAAGCAGTTGCCTCAGGCAGTATCTCGATGTGTCGTGTGGGCCTTTCCGGCCAGAGTGTCTCAGGTTGGTAAGAGCTCTTAGCAACCTGTAATGGTTTTGCCAGTGTCGCGCCCAGCTCATTGATGTCACTGGTTGCCAGGAGTTGAGTTGAATGGCCTGGTAGGTGCCCTGCCCAGCTCCTGGCAGACAAAGACATCAGTGAGCTGGGCGGAACACTGGAGAGTGGTACCGAACACCCTCATCCCCAAACAACTAAGCCCCTATAACGTGCGCAGATACCTAACATTCCCCCCACGGTAACGAGGGCCTCCAGCACCATCCCCCGCCCTACCCCTGGCCTCAGGCAGCAAAAAGTGTAGGGACGCCCCTGCGTAAACGCATGAAAACGTGTGTGTATGCATGTAAATTAATTAATGCGCCTAAAATAAACTAGTATTCTAGCCCAGAGGTATGCAACCTCAGCACTCCTGCTGTGGTAAAAATTAGGGATGCCCTGAAATGAAATATTTACATCAAAACCTGGGGGTCAACAGCTGGATTGGCTCTGTGTCCCCTCCGATCCCTGTTGCCTCTGCCGACACAGGCAGGGAGAGCAGCGGGGATTAAAGGGGACACAGACCGAAGCTTGCAGCTGTCGCCTATCGGGGAAGAGAGAAGCTGAGGATGCACCGCATTTTCAGTCATATTTGTACTATTGCCATTGTGCCCATAGTACCATTTTCCAAGTAGAAATACAAATCCCATCATGCCTCTGTCTCTGGTAGTCATACAAGCAGCTGTCAGAGTCTTGCAATGCCTCATGGGACTTGTAGTTCCACAACAGCCAGAAATGCTAAGATTCCCTACCCCTGCTCTAGACAATTGAATTAGTTTACACAAATAGGCCTCTATTTAAAATCCAGAGTAAACAGGAACATTTCATGACACCAATGTGCATGAGCCCTAAAAAATGAGCCAATTATCCAATGAAAAATGTGATGTAACACTGAAGTCAATTGACAAAACAAAACAAATAAGCAATAATTAGCACATAGCTGTGGCAGTCGGTATTCTCAGCCTGTCAGCATGTGGCAGTGTGTAGTGTTCATAACCACCAATTTGAGGCAATGGAAGTATTCAAGAACACATTGCTGAAACATAATGTCATCCAAAGGAGGATATGGAGAAGGAGAATGAATGTGGTGGGACCAAACAAAAAAAATGTTTTTTAGCAATGTTATCAGTGCATAATGTGCCTTTTCCCCCAAAAATAAGAACAAGAAATATAAGATAAATACTGGGGATGCACCGATACCATTTTTTCCAGAGTACGAGTAACGATACTTTTCCTCAAGTACTTTTTTTTAGTGTCATGTGACAGTTTTTCTAAAACGATACAGACTAATGTAAAATGGCATCCATTAGATGCCCATTTTCATGGGAATGTGGGGACTTTTAGTTTTTTGGTGTTTTTCGCGTGTTTAATTTGGCGGGAAAACATCGCCACGAGGATATATGTCAGTTTGAATGATGCCCTATATAAAGAGGTGCTGCTAGGATTGAAGCATCCAGTTGGAATCCCGTTTTAGAAGCTTCCCTCCCCCCCTCCCTAGTCGCGGTATTTTTATGTGGTTTGTCACCTCAGGGGAGGGGAACTATTCCCTTGATTGATATATTGCTCGAGTTTCGAAAACTGGGCAATATGGTGAAAGTTTAATAGTTATTGGTTGATTATTAGATTGGTTATTAGAGTTTGATTTAATATTAATCCAATAAAAATGCTGCGGCCAATTAATGCCAATTTAAATAAGAGTGTTGAGTGATTTATTTATTTAGAGTTTAAGTTAATGTAAGCATATGTCACCTACAGTTCCATGATCCTAGGACAGTGGTTGAGCGCCAGGGCCCGGTCCCAGCTGCAAACACTGCCCCCTTGTAGTTCGGCCACTGACTCCAAGCTGTAGGGGGACTACAAATCTCATCAATACATTATACAACAATGCAGAATACCACCAGCTATAGAGGACTACAAATCTGAGTGACACATTACACAGCAATGCAGAATACCACTGGCTATAGAGGACTACAAATCCCAGCGATACATTATACAGCATTGCTGAATGGCAACCAGCTATAGAGGACTACAAATCTCAGCAAAGCATTAAACATCAGTGCAGAATAATATGAAGCTACATACTCTGTTCTGCTCCAGGGTGTTGGCCTGGTGTCTCCAGTGGAGGATCTCAGGTGGCTGTGTGGGGTCTTAGAGGGCTGTGCAGGATCTCAGGTGGGCTGTGCAGGGTCTATGGTGGGCTGTGCCGGCTCTCAAGTGGGTTGTGCAGGTTCTATGGTGGGCTGTGTGGGGTCTATGGTAAGCTGTGTGGACTCTTAGGTGGGTTGTGCAAGCTCTATAGTGGGTTGTGCAGACTCTCAGGTGGGCTATGTGGGGTCTATGGTGGGCTGTACGGACTCTCAGGTGGGCTATGCAGGGACTATGGTGGGCTGTGCGTGCTCTCAGGTTGCTGTGGAGGTTCTATGGTGAGCTGTGTGGAGTCTCGAGTGGGCTATGCGGGGTCTATGGTGGGCTGTGTGGGCTCTCTGTTGGCTATGCAGGGTCTATGGTGGGCTGTGCAGACTCTCAGGTGGCAATGCCGGGTCTTTGGTAGGCTGTGTGGACTCTATGGTGGGCTGTCAAGCTCTATGCTTGGCTGTGTGAGCTCTATAGTGGGCTGTGCAGGCTCTATGATGAAGTGAGAGCAATAATTCTAGGGCCATCAATCACTGTTAACACTAAACTGATGTGGGCAGTAAAAGCTTTTAAAGCATCGCCTATGGGAAATTATGGGTATTGTAGTTTGTTGCAGTTTCACTGGTGAATGCAATTTTAAGGCTTGACATGTTTGGTATCTATTTACCCGACGTGACCCCAACTTTTATATTTGACCAAAAAATTGGGTATTAAATTCTGTTTCTGTGCACTAAATTTCATTTAAGTGCATTTTATCCTAAAAATACTGCTTCGATAAACATTTGCGCAAATACCTTGTGACATAAAAAAATTGCAACTATCATTTTTTTATTCTACAGGGCCTCTGCTTTCACAAAATGTATCATTGTTTGGGGGTTTTAAGCTGTTTTCTAGCCAAAAGTGCAGATTTTATTATGTGTGTGCAAATATTTAGAAATTGCTCCGGACAGCAAGTGGTTAAACCTTTTTAATGACTCTGTGTTGGTCTGGAGCTCTTCTGTTTTCTGTCCCTGAGTTTCTCCCAGTACCTCCGAGTGAAGATGCCTAATCATAGGTTAATGAGCTAACTACAAATAAAATTGGGTTTATCATAAAAGATAACAAGAGGCTCCTCCCAGCTTCTCTGAAATGTTCTTATGGTTGGTTTGAAGACTACAATACCCAGCTGGGGAGATTCCCTCACCCATGCTGTTTAGCATGGATGGAGGAATCAAGTGATTTCTCTCGTATGACCAACTAAAGACATGAAAATCACCATGTGTGACCAACTGTCAAATGATCTGAGCATTTAACTACCTCATCTTATATTGGACATTTACAGTCGGAGAATGTCAGGAGAGCAACATTAAATTTGCATTAGCTCTTGTAAACTAACCATAATTAGCTATGTTCCTCTTCCTCTTTTATCTTCCCTTTTTGTCTGCATTGCATGATTGATTCTGCTGCTGTCTAAACAAAAGAAAAGCACAGTTTACACACTAAAACAAATTAGCAACAAAATTAGACACACATCTATTGCAAATCAGGCAGTTTTTTTCTTAGTTGCTGCTGAGACACTATTGTAAAGTTCTGTGACAGATTTACAACTGTAGATACAAAAGCTTTCCATTTAAAACACATGCACTATTAAATACAACTTCACTTTAAAGGAGAACTATGAGGTGAATGATTTTCACTCATCCTCATAGTTAGAGCCGACCCGTGACAAAGAAACTGTCACTGGTTGGCTCTATTGATCGGGAAGTGAGCAGAAACATGCACCGATCTGCTCACTTCTCGATCATCTACCTGCAGAGAGCAGTGACTGTCAGTCACCGCTGCCCGCAGGGATTCCGATCCTCCAGCATTGAGTGGAGGAACGGACGGGGGAGGGTACAGCTGGCTCTGCCTCTAGATAGGCAGAGCCAGCTGTCACTCACGCAGCTGGGTGGATCTCGACAGTAATGTCAGGATCCGTCCCGGCTGCGGCGCTTACAGTATATCGCGGGCAATAGCTTTGGGTCACGGGAGGATGCTAGTATATGTCCTCCTGTGACCCCCCTAAGGAGAGCTATGGGGAAAAACACTTACCCCATAGTTCACTTTTAAGGCCCCATTCAAATGGGGCTTCAGGCCACGGCTGGATATTCCTGCGGCAAAACCCTATGGATTCTTGCAGCAGAAATTCCAGGTGTGTCCATATGGTTTGGGATAGGTGATTGTCCCTGATACATCTATCCCATGTCCAGGGACAATCATCTATCCCAAACCACAGGCAATCGTACCATGTGGGATTACATGCTGACAGAGGTGGCTGCTGTCACCCTATCATTAACTTGAAGGGGCACAGCAGACGCACCTATACGGAAGCATTGGGGATACCTGCCACAAGAATACATAGGTTCTTGCCACAGGGGTCCCCAGCTGCACATAGAACCCTGTGCGCATTTAGCCTTAGTGAGGTTGTCCTTTATAGCTTCCCCCTCTTCTTTCAGTGTATAGCTAGGAATGCATTAATATATTTCTTTCCTTCAGCCTGCAGGCTGGCTCAAATAGATTCCACCATGCACGCTAAACTGCATGGATGGAGGAACCCCGACCCCACCTGTTGGGCTATTGTATTCTGAGAATTGGTGCCCACCGCTGTTAGAATACCCTAACAGCTATTTGGCTGATGATTTTTGGCCTAGCTCATTTGACAAAATATGATTAATTGACTTTTGTTGAGCTGGTAGGTAATTGGCCATTGACATCATATGGCTAGCCTAACCCATTTACCTTCAGGTCTGCTCAGGAGATCTTCACCATGCGTCCCTGATCGCTACTGTACAGCGTTTGCAAGAAGGCTTTGCTCCTCTAGATGGCTGGGGCCGCCAAGAGTATGGTACAGCCATAGGAATAAATGGGTAGGCACAATGGCCTGGCCTGGCCTGGGACTTTTTTTTTCACAATGGCTGTGCGGCATCAGACAGGGCTGCACAGAGAAGATCTCTGGAGCGGAGCTGAAGGTATTTTGCTATTTTGAAGTGAGGGGAGAAGAGGCAAGTTGTCGGGGGCAAGTTTTATAGTACTAGAGCAACATTGGAAGGAATTTATGATTCAACCTTCAGTTGTATAGTTATTATGTCCCAGTGTTCAACATTGCCTTGCAGTGTAACAACATTAATAAATGCTTCCCATGTGTGTACTGCTGTCAGTGTTGATCTGCACATAAATAGCTTGATAAAAGCAAATGTTACCAGGTTTGAGTATCTCCCTGTGAGTGAATCCTTCAAATCTATACAGGAGAGTTAAAGTGGCACTAAACTGAGGAGTTAAACCTTAAAAATGCATTCAAGTATCTTAATTATTAACAAAATTGTATTTTATTTGTGTATCACTCAGCTGTAGAGCCTGAAATTATCTCTGAATTGGTGCTGACACTGTCCTTCCTTCTAGAGGGTGGCTACATTTGTTCCCCATAGTCCCTGTGTGTATTGTAAAGTAGTCAACGCTCCAAGTTTGCTCCCATGATGGACTACCATCTCAATACAAACGAGTAAACTATATGTGAGATTGCAGTGGGACTTAATGTCAGGCTGCCGCATATACAGTATGTTTCCATGGGGCTCCAATGCTGTGTACTGAGAGTACGCTCCCAGTACACTGACCAAGCACAGACAGAGTGGAGGCACAATCAGAAGCCAGAGTGATGGGCCCCCGATCATGTGACTGCAGTGACAGCCAACTGCAGCCAGTGCTGGTGCTAGTGCAAGGCAGCACAAGCAGCCGCCTGAGGGCGCTGTTGGGGGGGGAGGGGGGCGGAGAAATGGAATCCCTGTCCCGGCAGATAACTGTGCCCATCCCGTTCTCCCCGCTGCAGCCTCACAGACTGTCAGCGGTTTCTCCCCACAGGCTGTAATCTGCCGATTACAGACTGTAAGGAGAAACCTCTGACAGTCTGTGAGCTTCCGTCCCCCATCCCATCTACTCACCCCTCTGCGCTGCGCTTCTGCTGTCAGCCGCGCGATCGTCCCATTCCAGCCGCTGACCGCAATAGCCAGCCTGTTATTGGCTCTTTTAAATTGCAGCAGCCAATAACAGGCTGGCTATTGCACCCGCCCACTGCCTGCTGTCAATCAGCAGTGGTGGACCTGATGGAGAACTTCAGGTCCCTCCTCTGCTGATTGACAGCTGGCAGTGGGCGGGTGCGGTAGCCAGCCTGTTATTGGCTATTGCAATTTGAAATATCCAATAGCAGGCTGGCTATTGCGGTCAGCTGCTGGAATGGGAACGATTGCAAGGCTGACAGCAGAAGAGCAGTGCAGAGGGGTGAGTAGATGGGATGGGGGACGGAAGCTCCCAGCAATGAAGTAAAAAAAATTAAATAAACTAAAATAAAAAACAAAAAAGTTACAAAAATAAAAAGTAAAAATGTAAAAAAATAAAGTTAAATAAAAAGTAACAATGTAAAAAAATATAAAAAATAAAGTTAAATAAAAAATAAAAAAAAATAGAATTTCCCCCTAAAATTAAAGTCCCCAGCCCCTGCGAACACAC